>NC_086379.1:58204944-58507975 GCF_036588685.1 Mytilus trossulus | reverse complement strand
TATTCTTACTCTTAGGCAATTTACTTTTGACTTGAGGTGAAATACTTCTACGCCTAGGTGATTTACCTTTGACTTGAGGTGAAATACGATTAGATTCAAATGTTCTCCTTTTTGGTGATATACTTTTGCGTCTAGGCGAGACACTTCTTCTTGGTGAATTGGTGTATCTTATTCTGTTTCTAAATCTATTATATTCTGGAGATCGTTTCCCTTGTCTACTATCAGGAGAACTACTTGACCTCTTCAGTGGTGACCTTCCTCTCTTCCACCTTTCTGGAGAATTACTCAATCTTCTTGATCTATATGATTCTGGAGTTCTCCTTCTCCTTGATTGATCAGGTGATGTACTAGATCTCCTTTTTGCTCTAATAGAATCAGATCTATTCATTTCTCCTACAGTTGAATTATTGTTTGAAACATTTTTTTCAAGGTCCTTAGATTTTCCATCTGTTGAATCACTTCTTCTTCTTGGAGATTTGCGAACCTTATTTCCAGTTTTGTTTTGTGAGCTTGACCTAGATCTTGATCTTCTATAATAAGTCCTTGACCTAGATTGTGATCTTGACCTAGAACGTGACCTTGAATTTGATTTTGTGCGGGACCTTCTCCTTCTTGGTGAATAATTGTATTTTCTTCTTGAATCTGGAGAATCATATGGCCACCTACGTCTATATTCTGGTGATCTTTTTCTACTACTTCCTATACTACTTGGGGAGTAACTAGACAAGCTTCGTTTTGAATCATTTTCTGAATCTTCAAATATGTCACTATTATTATCACTGCTTTGATTTCTTTTTTTCTTTTTAGTTTTTAACTGAGGTGATTTTTCTTTCGATTTAGATCTAGATTTTCTTTTTTTGGGGTCTTCTTTTTCCTCAAGCTTGTTCTTTCTCAACTTTTCAAGTTCTTCCCTCAAGGTTCCTTCTTTTGGCTTTATAACAGTACTGCCTTCTAGTTTTGTAATTGGATCATTAACAGTATCTTGAGATGCTTTAGGATTCAACTTATCTGCAAACCAATCTGCCAAATCTGATGGTCTCTTTGAACCTGTAGGAGTAGACAACTCTACAAGATTTGACGATACTGAGGTAGTAACTACTGTTGTTGTCTGTGGTTCACTTGATCCTGGCACAGATTGTGGTGTATACAGTGACAATCTTGGACGATTAAGAAAATTTGCCTGTGCCA
Organism: Mytilus trossulus; assembly: GCF_036588685.1. Lineage (NCBI taxonomy): Eukaryota > Metazoa > Mollusca > Bivalvia > Mytilida > Mytilidae > Mytilus > Mytilus trossulus. Next base: position 58,506,787 of record NC_086379.1, on the reverse strand, counting down.
CAATTGGACGGATGCCGGGAGAAAGTATACGAGGTTGTCCTGGATGATTTTGCAATGGATTTCTGATTTCTGCAGGATGAGTAATGCTCACATGACTAGGAGTTGTTGATTGATGATTTTGTTGATGCTGACTAGCAGGATGCTGTATTTGTTGATTGGTTGTCAATGATGGATGACTTGGAGGTGCGGATGAATGAAGTGTGGATTGTGGAGTTGTACTACTGACATGTGTCCCTACCACAGGTTTTGGTGGATATGGTGCAGATGGCAATCGAGGTGGTGGCTGACTAAAATCTGTTTGTCCAAAGGTTGAATGTGGATGCTGGGATACAAGATTACCCATGGATGACTTTGGATACTGAAATGGCGGCGCCACAGGCAAAGGGGAATTCATTTGTCCTTGACCTTGCTGTCTGTGACTTTGATTTGAATATGATGGCACTGGATAAGAAGATAGTGGAGGATATGATGTACTATAAACAACTGGTGGTGGAATAGAAATATTAGTAACTATAGGATATGGTGGTACTGCTCTATGACCTTGACCTTGAGATGACTGCAGATACACTTGATCCTGACTTTTTGGTATTGTACCTGACATTGAATCACTAACTGGTTGGGTTGGTAAAACTTTTCTCTTACTGAGAACTGGTATTGATTGATGTGTCCCAGCCAATGATGGCTTTTTGCTACACTTTGGTCCAGGTTTGTGATAGATTATATCACTTGATGATGAGATTGACATGGCATCATCACTTTTGGCCATGTCTTGAGCTATCTGTTTCTCTACTAAACCATCAATATCTATAACATCCTCCAAAATAGTAGGCTTTTCAATCTTTGCTGTTTCTTCCTCTTTAGTTCGTTTCAATGTAATAAGTTTAATTTTCTTGTGAGATGTTTCTACCCATTGTCTAACCATAGTATTCTTTTGCTCTGGTTGAGAATCTAAAGCTTCTTTTTCAGATTTTAGTTCATTGCTTTCTACAATCTTTGCTGCACCAATTTCTGCTTCTTTTTCCTGAAATAGATGTCAACAAGTTTTAGATTGAACAAATAATTTTCAAGACTATTTATTTCATTTGGAACTTCTACTCTATGAAATATGTACCATAAGTTTTTTCATATAGTCAGTTGATAATAAATTTACATTATTCATTCAGTGTATGTTAATTTTTTTGTGTTAGTATGTGTTTTTGATAGTAAAGCTATTTCAGTTGATTTTCTAAAGTGTGTCTTTCTATAGTCTAAAGTTGCACTACTACTTATAATTATGGTTAACCCTGTTAAAACGTTGAAACCTGCTGCATTTGTTTGCACCTTTAAGTCAGAAACCTGTTGATCAGTGGTTGTAGTTTTCGATGTGGTTCATGAGTGTCTCTTTTCTTATATAGATTAGACTGTTGGTGTTCCTGTTTTAATGATTTTACAAGACTTTTTGGGGGCCTTTTATAGCTCCCTGTTCCATTTGTGCCAAGGCTTAATGTTGAAGACCATACTTTGACCTATAATGTTTTACTTTTAATAAATTGTGACTTGAATTGAGAGTTGTTTCATTGGAACTCATACCACATCTTCTTATATATCTCTATTCTATACACCACAAAGTAGTTCATGTCAAAATTCAGCATATTTAAAAATAAACAACCTCAAACAACTAGCAATTTTTAAGATTTATTTAACAAACAAAAAAAAACTCATTTTTTTTTTTATAAAAATGAGTTGTCATTAAATTCAAAAAATTGTAGAACTGATTTTAGAAAAAAACTTTATATTAAACAACTTCCTTTTTCTGTGATGTAAATTTTTACAAAGCTGGCAAAAATATTGATTCTTAAACTGTGGCAATGCTTTTTCTTTAAAAAGTTCTGGTATAGTGTTTTAAAATTTTCTAGTACTCAATCATCTTTTCATATATATATGTAAGACTCTAAAGTGCATTGGCACTAGTGTGATGGTCACGCTAAAGTGTGATGGTCTATTCCTAAAGTATGATGGTGTTTCACCCAAAAGTGTGGTGGTTGTTTGTTCGCTACAGTACGATGGTTCAACAAAGTTAGAAAACCAACCACATAATTTCTACTAAAAAGTTAAGTTAAGTGTAAAAAAATCTATATTTCCTGTAAATGATTTTTAACAATTTGGACGTAAAAAATATTTGGATAACTGGTGTAGCTTGCCATTCACACAGTCTATCACTAATGTGAACACCTCCCCTTACAGCTGTTATTGAAAATTACAAATACAAATGTACAAACAAAATAGATCATTGTCGGCATACGTAAAATTTATTTGTCATGGAGCTTTCTCCATTTTGGTATCGAGTACAAATACTTGTTACAGGAGGCCTTACTTGTTATTTTTCCTACAATGTACCAATACAGGTTTAGCCGAAAATTTACAATTTACCCATGAAAACATGAACCTTAATTTTACCGTTGTTACTTTTTAATAAAATTGGCAATATTTAAACGTGAACAGCAAAGTAAGCTGCAACATTTATAATGATTCATATGTATCCGTTCACTTCTAACAGAAGCAGAATACATACATATTTTGTATGTATAGTAAAATGGTCGACTGCAGGGCACAAGTACTTCTTCCAGCACCCGAATAAAAAAAACATATTTGCTTCAGCAGACAAAGTCCGATTTGGTTTAAAATAATTAAGTCATAAACATTTGGTCTACAAGATATTCTTAAAATTTATCTACCAGCATGCACATTTTTTGTTTGTTTAAAAGATTGAAAACGTCATAATCCAACTGCGTTTCTTAAGTCTATACTTTCGCGGACCATCAGACTTTAGCGTATGGAGGCATCGCACTTTAGCGAAGACCATCGCACTTTAGCGTGACCATCGTACTTTAGCGTCCCCATCGCACTTTAGAGTCTTACATAAGTAACAGTATAACTAAACTTAAGTAAGTTTTTACCCTTTTTAATACTACTCTTGGTTGAAAAGATGGGTGGTTAATGGCATCAGTCCAATGGTTTAGGCCAACTTCCTCAAGGGACATTACTCTTACTCGTCCTAAATCTTCTATACTACTCTTCCAGTCAGATGAGGCAACACTCCCAGTTTCACCTGTGATATCAGATACATTGTCAAACAAATTTTTCTTCTTTTTCCTTTTCTTTCTCTTCACATAACCCATCATTCCTGACTTTACTTTTCTCTTCTTTCCTCCCCTCGGTGATGAACAGCTGGATGGAGGTGTCATTTTACCAGAAGTGGTGCTAACTGGTGAAGGATCGTTCTCTCTATCATGAGCAGGTGAAGGTACCTTCAGAAGAGACATAAGCATTTAGTGTACATCATATACGATCATCATGTGCAAAGTGGTTGGTGTATTTTATAGGGGGTGGTTATGTAAGAATTGCAGTGCATTCATGCATAATGAAAATTAAATCTAAAACCAAATTAAAACAAATGAGAACAAATGAAATCTATGCTACATTGACTAAAAATGAATAAATAAATACTAATAAAGCTTGAAGTAAATGATCTTGTATAAATCTACTAGTACTGGTACCTAATTATCTTATGTTACATAAACGATATTGAAAGCAAATACTAAAACTAGAAAACTATTTCTCAGTCATAAAAAAATCTATTCTAAAGTAATTTTTATATTTTATTCAACTATATTATTTCTAATTTAAAAGATGTATGTTTTCTGTGACTAGCTTAACTATACTGCATAATACAAATATGACAAAGCATTAGAATAACAAGGAGAAGTATCTAGCTAGTATATAAAGAAGGATGTCAGTCATTTTAGTTTTTTAAATCATGTGTAATAATTTTCTTTGTATAGAAATACTTACAATTTCAGGATATACTTTAGGACTTAAACTATTGAAATTTATATTTGTTCATTCAAGTTTCATATTAATAATATTCTAAGTAAAGATTTAAATAAAAAATCTTCACTTTATTCATTAGGATGCTGAATTTTTAATTGAACTCAATGCCCTTTGGTCCTATCACAATTTTCTTAGTCAAAGTTTCAAATTGATTTTTTTATAGTGACAACCCTTTGATGAACTTTGATGGAATAGAATCAAATCCTACTTTTCTTGAAAATGGATGTTCTTGAAAAGATTTATCCAATCACAGTGCAATCTTTATTTCTTGTCTAAACATATTTATTTTTAGTGGATTGGGAAACAAGTTTTTGCAACTTATATTAATCCCTTTCCACTTTGCGGGCTTTATTTTGATCAAGCTTTCATGAAAATCATTGAAAACGACAACCTATGAATAGGACAAAGTTTACCTGGCCATGGCCAAAGTTTACTGTGACCAAATGAAATTTGATAGAGACAACCGGGCTTTATAGAGATATTATATTTTCTATATAATGATATTAAAAGAAATTTGTACAAATAGATCTTTGACTTTTTTTTATAAACCAAATTGACTGAATTTAGGATAGCAATATTAATTTAGAATTGAAAAAAAAACCAAACATCATTCATATATAATCAGGCCCATGAAGAATACAAAAGAAATATAACAAAATGTCATTCTTGAATGAGATTTATGGAGACAGAAATGCTACTGAATCGTTTGTACCATGACAAACTTAATAAAGAGGCAATTTAAGCAAAGCTATATTTCATTCTACCTTTTGATATAAACATTAATTAAAGAATTGAACTAAATAGAAAAGACAGACACATGCTGATTTAATGAGTATTAAAGTACATTGTGTTAAAGTTTAAAGACCTATTTTTTTTTGTATTTAAAAAACTTCCACCATTGATTTAAAACCCAACTTTCAAGTCACACATTTATAAACACAAACAACAAATCAACAAAACCTAAGTCTAAGTCATCACTATGACCCTTTAGTCATTTTGGCTGAAAATGGAATGGTATTAGTCAAAGCGCTGTTGATGCTGTGAGCCAGCCAATCTTACTTAATCATCATAAAATTCAGCATTTCAATACACAGAAAATATCAAATTAAAGAACAATTGTTGTTGGAAGCTCTATTACTACAATATAAGAGGGATCAGGTTGGAACTTTGTTTAAAAGTTTCTTACTTTTGAATATCTTTATTCTAGTCAAGGACTTATATAGAAGGATTCGAATCTCATAATTTTGGGAAAATATGTAGAGAATCGTTGGATTTGAACATATCTTCTATACATTTTTAAATTGCTTATATTTAATCTTATACCTTATTGATAACCATGAAAATTCTTCTGTACATGTAAAAACATTAAGACTTCAAACAAAATAAATTTCATTAAAATCAATCAAGAACTTTTGAAGTTTTTAGCTGAACAGTTGAACTACGTTTTATTGTGTTTTTCACCCAAAATGTAGAATAATGCCCCAAAATAATTACCCTCCTTTCTTAAATAATTCAAATTACATGAAGGACATGAACATTATTAATCAAATTAACTCTATCAATGTAGGTTTCATTTAAGTTTAAGAAAATCTTTATTTCTTTAAAATCCATCAACAACTTTTAAAGTTTTAAGGTGTACAGTGTGGTTTCTCCAATGATTCTCTACATATTTTTTTAATCGCAACGAGGATTGTTAAGAAGTTACCTATCCCTCTATATACGTCCCTGATTCTAGTAGAATTTTTTCATCTAAAAAAATCATAACCAAGATGTAAATGTCAACTTTTTATATTTATTTCTGAATTATTTTCAACTGCTTCCAAAAGTATTACTAACATATTTCTAACTAAAACATTATAGCTCTTAAATGCTATTGAATTGAATTGTAATTGAGTCAGTCAGCTTCACTTCAAAATTATTTTTTCAAAAAAGAGAAAATTACAGATGAATATTTTGTGGTAGTCGTAATGATTCAAATGATGTTTTATACTTTCTTTTGATCATTTACTTATCCATGATTTAATTATATGTCCTTATTCAATATCCTGTACCATCTTAAAATCTGGAGTGGCATTAGATTGGCTGGCTCAAAAACAAAAATCAAAATGAGAAAGTATTAATGAATTTGACCTCATAACCTAACCTCTCTTACTTATTTTACACTTCAAAATTTTGCAAGCAAGCCTTTTTATGATCTAAGATTTACTAAGTGTGCCACCAATATTCTTTCCATAAACTTTTCAATCCAAAATAAATATTTCCAATTTCCCTTAATTTTCAATTTGAACTTTTGTAGTGATACCTTAATGGACTATGTTACATCGTCCAAATTTACCACCCATTAAACTATCATGTCAAAAAATGGTTAAAAATCCAGAAATAAAATCTAAGATATGTTACCAGATGAAATTCAATCACTTAGCAATTTGAATGAATGCTGCATTTTGGAATTTAAAAGCAAAAGGGTCTATGTAGAATACCACAAATGTCAATCTTGCTAAATTACCTATTTAAATTTAAGAAGAGTCATTATGGGAATATCACACCAATGACTAATAGTGTGGATTCATTAATATTTGTTGTATACCAATTTTCGTTGATTTCATGGGTACAGGTTAACCACGAATTTAAATGTTCAACAAATTATATATTTCCCATTGGCTTGTATACAGATTTTGGCCAAACCACGAAATTAAATATCCAGGAAAGTGTCACTCAATCCACGAAAATTGGTACCCAACATAATATAAATGAATCCACAGTAACAGATATGGTAAACTGAATCCACATACTTTATGTATAAAAATCTTAGCCATATAGTCAAACTAAGAAAAAAATTATTAAAACAGGACTAATACTTTTTTAAGTTTATGAGAAATGTTATGGGTTTAAAATGGTTTCCTCATCTATTTTAGCAAAGAGTGTTAAAATCATAGCTCTAGATTATCTATAAAATGAGTAAGAGAAACATTAGATATATAGAGAGTGAGTGTCCTCAGCCCAAAAATGTATTAGTAGTGAATGGTGTAGTGGTTCCCATGTACATACATGCAATTCTTCCCATGGATATTTGCCGTAATATTTCTGAAATGCAATAATATCAATAATACAAAATAAACACTGCAATATACGGACATTTATGATAATATCTCTTTGAATATTTCATTAACCATACTGTAAATTCAGAAATTATTGTTTTGTTCATTCTTCAAAAATCACAATAATTTCTAATTTACAATACATTTAAGCTTACTACATATATATAGCCCATGCATATGATTTGATTTGATGTGAATGCAAGTTTGTGGTTGGTAAAAATTCAAGTGAATTAATTGCTATTTTCTTGTTAATGAAGTTCTCAGTGAATGTTAATTAACACATTAAAATTTGAGGTTTCCATGCAGAAACCTATTTATTAGCCTTGCATCTATATACATAATACTGATTAAATGTGAGAAGAACAAATCTTAATCTATGATCGCAAATAATATATCAATGATCCAGTCGATTTTTGGTTTAAATTGACCTTTAGATTTCACAGGAAAAGATATTTCAGTTTAGATTATTCCTTTTCAATGTGTAAATTGAAGAAGGGGGAGGACATCAGATGATAATCTCCCAACAATTTGGTCCTGGATTGTGTAAATGTAAAGTAATTATAAAGTGTATTTGTTTATATAACACCTATTCTCTTTATTATCATGTCTTATAAGCTGCTGTATTGATGATTATTTTTGCCTCAAACATTTTTTGTGTATCTAATTATATATACATTTTTTTTTAAATTGGTTGAAATTGTCCTTTACAGATATGACTCTTATAAAGGATGGTATGATAATGTTGATAGTAATTGAGAAAGATCTACACATACCAAATACTTTTACTCAGTCAGATTATTTTTAATTTTTGGTTTTCAAGATATGAGACAAATTCCAGCATTTTATCTTTTATGTTCTTTGTAATCCCGTGAGGTAGTGTTTTTGGGTGGACCATAACATGGCTGTGTTTTTTGATGGACCACAATATAATTTCAAACTAATACTATTAACATACACAAAAAGCATATATAGTTTTTACAACACTGAATATAAAATAGACTACCTGTACATTAATCATACCTTTAAGGGAGTTCCTTGAGCATCCAGGATGTCAGGTCTTTGGTCCTGCCTCATATCCACATCAAATTTCTTCATGTCAACATTGGTACCAAGTATAGATGAAATACTTATTGGTCCTGACGTTATATTTTGAGGAGATATCCCTGGTATCTTCTCACCGCCATAACAATTAAATAGTCCATCATCATCTTGAACGTCATTCAAAAAAGCCAGTTTTCCTGTATGTTTGATGTTTGACGGACTTACTTTGGTAACATCATCAATATATCTCTGTGCTCTTCCGTCAATGGAATCCCCACTCTCAGATTCACCAAAGTCTTTCTTGAGAGCAGAAACAACATTTACTGTTTTTAAGATGTTTTTTAGGTTATTCACATCCAGATCAAAGGTTGGGAATTGACCTTCAAAACTACCATCTCTAATTGGACTTTTCCTCCTTGCTTTATAAGCTGTTAATGAAATCTTTTTCTCTTTGGAAGGTGAGGTTAAACCAATAGTTTCTGTTTTACCCCAGCTAGATGTACGAGGAGGACTCAGCATTCCCTGATTATTGGGATTATACTGTTGAGTGGCTCCCTCTGGACTATAATGCTGAGGTGAAGGATGAGGAGGCATATTTACATGTAATGGTGGAGAATTAAATGGCATATTAGGATTAGGTGGAAACTGGTTCCTGGTGTCTGGAGTATTTGGTGGTTGGCTCTGTGGTTGTTTTACTGGATTCAATCTACGATAATCAACATCACCAGTTTCTGGATTCACATCAATGAGTGACTGTTGCCTATGATCCATGTCTTGAACATTTAAAAAGTTCATATTTGGTTGTTGTCTGTAGTCTGTATCCTGCATAAAAGGACTTGGAAGGTGACCTTGAGGATGCTGTGAATGGTGTGGTGGATATACCATATCAGTGTCTGATCTAGATTTCACAGGAAATTGTGAGGAATAATTTCTAGGATCATCATGTCTCCTAGGTTGATAGGACTGTCCTTCAAAGTGCTGAAAATCCATTAATGGCCTTATCATCTGTTGGTTTGGTCCAGAAGGTGACTGGTTGGGCATTGGAGGCCTTATCATCTGTTGGTTTGGTCCAGAAGGCAACTGGTTGGGCATTGGAGGCCTTATCATCTGTTGGTTAGGTCCAGAAGGCGACTGGTTGGGCATAGGGGGCCTTATCATATGTTGGTGAGGTGCAGAAGGTGACTGGTTTGGCATAGGGGGCCTTATCATATGTTGGTTAGGTACAGGAGACAGGTTGGACATTGGTGGTCTTATCATTTGTTGACCTGGAAAAGGTTGTTGATTCTGCTGGCCAGGCATTGGTGGCCTAATCATTTGCTGTCCGGGTGGCAGATTTTGATGACTAGTAAAATGTGGTTGATTTTGTTGACCTGGTATAAATGGCTGATTTTGTTGACTGTAAATTGGTGTTTGATGCTTGCCTGGTATGGGTGGCTGATGATGACTAGAAACTGGTGTTTGATAATGATGATGGCTGGGATGTGGTTGCTGATTTTGATGTCCAGGTGGAGGTGGCTGATTTATCTGTTCTCTATGCATGGGTTGTGACCAAGTCTGATTTCTATCTTCTGGTCTATTGTCTAATCCTTGTTGTTGGACTCTTTCAGGATAAGCATTATATAAATCTCTGCTAACCCATGAGTCTGATTTGGACATTTTATATGGACTCGTTTGCACATTGTATGGACCTCTTTGGTCTTCTTTCATTGGGCTGTCATCGTAAATTGGTGATCTTGAATAGGTTTGTGGTATAGAATGACTTGATCTACTATCGTCAGATCTAACACTTTCGTTATCAGAATCAGAACTGAAGGTACTTAAATCATAGTCTATATATTCACTTGATAAATTTCCTACTTCATTTTTTGAAGTACTATCTTTTTTGTCTTCAGTCTGTAGCTCTGCTTCAGTCCCTTTTTCTTCCTCTTTACTTGAATCTTTTTGCAATATTTCATTATCATTTTTTATGGCATCATCAGTTTTATCAACAGATTTTTCTTTGGTCTTTTCCAACATACTCTGGACTTCTTTAAGAACTTTCGCCCTTTGCATCTTCATTTGTTCCTCTTTACTCATAGTTTCTTCTTTTACAACAACTATATTTATATTTTTGTCTTTTTCTTCTTTCTTGTTTAATTTACTCTGCTCTTCTTGTAATTTTGAATTATCCAAGCCTGAATCTTTTTTCTTAATGTCTTCTCGACTAACGAAAGTAAGTAGATCTTTCTCAAGAGATCCTTCATGGCTTTTTCTTTTTTCAAGCACTTCCAGTTTTTTACTTTCAACATCCATATCAGCAATAATTAACTTTTCATCATCGTCATCTTCCTCTACAGTTGAAGTATCTATAGTCTTAGCTTTTGGCCTTTTCAATGTTGGCAATTCATCGTCAGAATCATCCAAAGGCTTTTCGTTTCCACTTTCTTTGGTGACTTCAGTACCCTCTTGGGTCTTTATTTCCACATTTTCAATGGGTTTCAAACTAGCTTCATTTAAAAGTTCTGAAATTTTACTGTCAAATTCTAACATATCATTTTTATCCTGTTTACTGTCCTCCAGAGATTCAGAACTCTCAATTTCCATTGGCTGAGGAGTGTAGTCCTCCTCCATTGTTGTTTTAGGTACATCAATAGGACCAGTCATTTGTAAATGTTTTTGAATTTCTTCTGCAAACTTTTGATTTATTGCTTGCATTTTTTCCTCTTCAGATTTAACAGGGCTTGGTATGGCCAAAACAGGTCTACCGAATGCATCTACTTTTACTTGATTTTTAACAATAAGATCTGTTAAAGCATCACTTATATCCCCATCAGGAGATGGGCTGCCACTAGACATGTGGCGTTGTCGTGGAATATTAACAGACAATTGTTTCTGGTATCCCATACTTCTATTAGGTCTCTCATTTGATATTCTTCTTGGGTCCATGGCATTTGTTGACGGTTGTTGTTTTACAATGTTTGCAGGCTGTGGCGGGACAAATGGTGTATTTTTCATTCTCGGATCTTGACGTGTTTGAGTTTTTGAATAATCAGTATTTGTATAATAGATTTTGTTTGTTTCATAAGATTCAGTGGAAGGCCTTGGTTCCTGCGATTGTCGTCTAAGTGATTCAGCATGTTGTCTTTCAAATAATTCCCTCCTCTCTTGTTTACTTAAATGGTGTTTTGGATTTTTAATGAATGAAGGAGCAGACGTTATTTTTAAAGGAGGTACTTCAGTCATATTACGGTTAAGTAGAACAGGAATCGAGGTCAGCTCACTTGTTTCTGTGACCTTGACTTCTGTAGGTTTGTAGGGTCTGTTGTATTTGCTGGCACTAGCTCCACTCAATGGAGTCGAAGGGACCTCTTTTATCTTTGTATATGTGATGAGAGCATATGGAAGACATTGTCGTGGTCTTTGTACTGGTTCACAGTCATCATCATACTCATACAGGTATATCTAAAAAGATCAGGTGTAAAAATATATGTAAAAACATATAATCATAAATAATCTAGATGCTATCTACATTAAAAGTACTTAAAAATGACACTAATGGTTCCCACAAATGCCTGAAACCTGGATTTTTAAGAATTCTCATATATGATATCATTTAAACAAATAATTTTTAAACAACACAAAATGAAGTTGGAAGAGGCTACCATATGTTACCCCTCCACATTATGTATGTACCAAGTCACCAGCCTGTAACTAAGTGGGTGCTCAATGCTGAAAGCCGTAAGATGACCTGTAGTTGCATACTTTAAAGTCAAGTTGGTGGAGAGTTGTTTCATTGGCAATCATACCACCTATTCTTATTTTCATAACTTAAATGTATCATCGCTTTGGGAAGCTGAACATTTGTGGTTTAAACTGGTAACTGAAAAAAAAATCATTGAAATTATAGGATTAATTTACTCATGGCTTGGTTATGGTAGCAAATGTCATTAATATATTGTGTATTAATTTATTTTCGTGGGTATCAATTTTTTGTGGATTGAGGACACTTTTTCATTTTTGTGGATGATAGATGTTGTAGTTATTTCAAAAGTCTGCTTACAAACCTAACTGAAATATTTACTTTGTTGAACATTTAAATTTGTGGTTCACCTTTACTTATGAAATCCATGAACATTTGTATCCTCTGAGTAATAATGAATCCACAGAAGTGTAACCTACCTGTGATCTGTGATTCTGTATACTAATTACATCCATAGGAGATGGTTTAAGTTGGTTGATATGTGAGTCATAGTTTGGAGTAGGTTCTACACTCATTGTGGGTTGTAAGTTCATCACTTTACTCTTCCCCAAGGTGACCTAATGTGTTACAATGTAAATACTCATTTTATATAGTATAAACAATAAACAGATTATAGTTTTTACAATACAGAATAGTTGGTGAATGCATTTTACAAGCTTGAAATCAATACTTTACAAATATTTGTTATGGATAAAAAAATTGATACTAGTTCCAAAAAATCTGCTTTAATATCATGTACTGTTTGCACTGTAAAATCATTGATTTAAATATTATATTATTCTAATTACTTAAAGAAAGACATTACTATTGAAATATTAACTATTTGTTATTTACTATCATTTATACACAGCAAGTTACAAAATGCCTGATTTTTTTCTTTATAATTTTGGTAGATAGTTGCATATAATTATATCCTAATGTTTGCTCTCCACTCTAAGACTAATATGATGTCATTATTAACCCAACTGGATATACAAAAGGTTATTTCGCAAGCTCGTGCAATATAAAATTCTACTCGGGACAATATTCCCCAATATTCATGCAATAACCCTTTTATTGTATAGCAATATAATATTTGAAAGTAAAAATTGGTTTAAACAAAGATTTAAACAGTGATGACGTCATGAATTTCAAAGATTTATTGCCCTAGTGCAATATTAAAATTTATTGCACGCTAACTTTTGGTTACGTTCTGTGGGAAATATTATATTGCTATACAATAACATGATTAATTGGTGTTGCTAAAGTTCCAGTATCATAAACATTGTAATTAATCCATGTTGAAGGCCCTACTTTGACCTATAATGGTTTACTTTTACAAATTGTGACTTGGATAGAGAGTTGTCTCATTGGCACTCATACCACATCTTCTTATATCTATGGTCAGGTAAAACAGTTATAGTATCAGTTTATTATAGGCTACTATATTCTGTTTGTATGAATTTATTTAAAGTTTTTTTTAAACTGTTCTTAAATTTTGGAATATTAAATTCTAATATTTTATAGTTTACCTATTTATATAAATAGAATAACATATAATGGGAGATAACTTAAACATTTTAATCATGTCTTAAATGTATATTAAGAGATTCTAACCTTAAAAATCATCAGCTGACAAGTTTCTTGACCAGAAGTGTCAAACAGACCAAGCTGGACATCAGCATGCTTACACAGATACACACCAAACTTACTGTTACCTGTAAAATATATTGTTGGTCAAATATTAATATTAAACATTATACAGAAAAGTCTATATACTAGTACTGAACTCAAAGTAAATAAATGTACAAGATATGCAATTAATTTTTGATTTGGGGAGTTGACAAAGCATAATATTGACATGTATATTATCTGGTGATATGTACATGTTGTAGATGGATCTGCTATCTTTGAAAAAGCATATAATAAAACAAAGGTGATTCCCCAGATTGTGAATTTAGGTTATTTTCATTGAATTCACTATAGAGTTTATCACTTTCACATTAATAAATTTTGAATAGTCACCTTGCCTTTTATAGTTGACTATGTGATAATGGGCTTTGCTCATTTTTGAAGGTAGTTTGGTGACCTATAGTTGTTATTTACTGAGACATTTGGTCTCTTGTGGAGAATTGTCTCACTACCAATCATACCATATATTCTTATTTCTAAATTAACATTGGGAACATTTAAAACTTCTTATAACTGTTTGAAATCCATTTGTAAACTGTGAATTTCAATATTTCCTCTTTATCTTAGTTTGGCTCTGGCTCTCGTTAAGATCAAACAAAAATTTAATAACTTTTTTTTTTTTATATAAATCTATAAAAAGATTTGGATGCAACCCAAATATAATTGCTAACTAATATATCACAAGTTTCCTAATTAACATAATTATAACTTCCTGAACTAAATGTAACCTCAGACTGATAAAAAAAAGTATTTTTCAATTCATTTAACAAAGCCAAGTTATAATCTATATATGAACACTTCCTTTTATGTACTTCAAAAGTTGAGTAAACAACACAACATACAAGTGTTGAAATCCTGTGAATCAGATCTACACTTAATTATACATGTACAATCTAGGTGTTCTCTATGAATTTATACATGACTTAATTTTCCTAAAATAATGTAAGTTTTACTATTTTTTATCTTGTTCAATGTATAAAAAGAATTATTTTTGATAATTTTAGACATATTCAACTACATTTTGTTAGTTTGCTATAATTTTATCCATTTTGTTCACTTTTGATATTTTCAATTTCTGTTCATAAATTTTCCAAGTACTGAGTATTCATCTATTTTGTGGATACCAATTTTAATCAATTGAGGAAAACCTGTTTTTTCTACAATATTTGTTTTTGTGCCTATGCTAAAGTCTGCATACAAGCCTATAGAACATGTATATTTTGTTAAACATTTAACTTTGAGGTTTTTCTTATACAGTTGATTCCAAGTAACTGACTTCACCTCTCAACAATTCACTATAATTTCTGATCAGGAAGGGAGTGTCTAATATAAAACCTTAACCAACTATTGTGTAACTAACGGTTGTCATAAACACCTATTATTCAAAGTTTAAGATAAAACGGTATATTCAATACCAGAGTGTAATACATTTTTTCGAAGTATAATATGGTATTTTCTTGAGTGCAACAAAATTTAAGGAAGTGATTTAAAATTAACTCTGTTTTTCAAATTGATTTTGTTACCAGTGTGCTTTAATTTTCCTTTTTTGATGTATATTTTTAGGTCTGATGATAATGAAGGACATGATACAAACAATGGATGCTTCCACCGACTATGGCATAGATTAGGACGTTGTCCAGACTACTGCCAACAGTTAGGCAGATATGTGTGTAGTTGTGTGTTTTGTTTACCATGCAGCGACTGTATATTTAATATGTGCTACAAGTACAACTGTAAAAACTGCTGTACTTCCAAAAAGGATTCAAAACATGAAATTGAAATCGAGGCTGGTACAAAAACTGAAAGTGGAGATGAAAGTTCTGATGTAGAATCAATTAAAAGTAAGGAGGACACAAGAACTGCCAAAAGTGATCCAAATATAATATGGACAGTGGAAGATTTTTCAACTTCAACTCCTGAAACACAAATATCAAGACATGCAAGAACAAAATCAATGCCAATGTCAAAATCATTGAGCGACTTGAAGCGTAACAATTTCAAAAATATGACAATAAGTTCAGATCGAAATTTGAGTGCTCACTCACTTTCAATAGGAAGATTAAATGCAACAACTAGTGTAACATCTCTAGAAAATATATTTGTTACTGAAGGATTTCGTCAAACAGCAGTGTAAAATTGATCATGGAAATAGAATATATAATTCATGACTAAAATCTTTTTTTTGTTGATCTTGTCTTGCTGATTATTTAATTGTTTACAGTTTCTCCCTATCTTCTATAATTTTTGCCCAGATTGAAAAATTGGTAATTATCTACCCTTGATTTTTATCTATTAAAGATAGTAGACAAAAACATGAAAAACTGGTAAAAATTGATATTTAATAGCAATTTCTCATATAACGTGTTAATCAACCATCCCGTCAATTTGGACCAATAGGGCCCCAAAAAAATATATGTCTGTTTCCGGTTGCCAAACTGACCTGGACTAATAACAGGGCTTCCAAAACGGTCACATGTTCTGGTCATTTGTATAATGTCTGGTAAAAGTCAGTCTGGGGAAAGCATGAAATGGTCATCTGCTTTTTAATTTCAAGGCTTATATGGTCTTTTTAACATAATTCACGATCTTTTTGACCCAAACTTTTGCCTTTAACATCAACATATTTCTGGTCATAAAAGTGACATGATGATTAATTACTATCAAAACAACCCCTACTTCATTACTTTCTAATTTTAATCAAGGCTAATTAGTTGTTGGACAGCTGAAATCTACCTGTTCAGGTGACAGGTAAACTATTTTCAGTACGGGACATCGTATAAATTGATCGGTCTATAATTCACAATTACTTTCTTACATTTCAGCGATTTGTATCTAATTGATTTAGTCCAAAAGATTAAAATTATCAGAAATAAGTTTATCAACATGATTTGATTAACATTTTGTAAAGGTTTTAAATGAAAAATCCTAAGAACTTCGTCCAATCGTTGTAAGAACTACATGAACTAGAACATGTGTGCATGTGCACATGTGGGGAATTTAATTATGCATCCTACATTTCTTCAAAAATGCTAAAACTATCATTGATACCTTTATCTTACTATGCACAAACAATTAAAATGACTGCTCCCAGCACAAATGTGCTGCAATTAAGGTTTAAAAAATGTCCACTGGGAGAAGTCAATTATAGCTTCTTTAAAGAGATTAACACATTTCGGGGTACAGGAACCTAACCAAACATGACATTGAACTGGCTGAAAATCTGACATGGAGACCTGGAGTCCAAAATATTTTTTTTCAAAATTTAAAAAATTAAAAACATTCTGACCTACCATCCTGGATTTATTTGCCTTGGCAACAGGAAACAAACATATATTTTTTTTGGCCTTATTATTGCTACTTTAGTTTTCTCTATGTATATTTTTGTTCTTAAAATAAAAGCCAATTACCCAACAAATTGCTAAATTTGTCATTAATGGGCAATAACTCCTATATGCCACTTCAACTAAGGTTATCACTCCAACTGCAATTAATCTATATGATTTATCTGAAAAAATATTCCTGCTCATTTCATGCTGATGAATATTAAAACCTTACCCAATGAATTGTTATTTAATTCTCTTGTTTTTAATCCATCTTGTGCCACTTTTTGTGAAATCTTTGGATCTTTCATACTAACATAAGCATACTGTTCAGCCAACTCCCTGGAATGTCGTCCATCTTCTTTCATTTCATTTCTCTTGGTTCTGAAATAAATCTTTCTTATTTATAACAATATGTTAAGTTACGTAAAATGTTTTTAAACTAGGTTGTTCCAGAAAAAATTCAATGTATCTACAGTGGATCTTTGACATAAATTATACTGAAATTCCTGGGATCGTTATGCAACAAAATAAGTTCATATTATTAACCAACTTACAACAATATGTATAGAAATGCCCATGCTTTATAAAAGGAAAATTTCGACATCTGGTCATTATGAACAGAGAAATCGGTACAGCCAGTCATTACGAGATCTCAGTCATGCATTACGAAATCTCAGGCATGCATTACGAAATCACACCCGTGCATTTCGAAATCACAGTCATGCATTATGAACAGATGAAACGGGACATCGATTAAATCAAAATGTCGTTTATTTCTTTAAATAAGTGTGACATTTTTTTAATTCTTTTTTAAACTTAATATCATAAAAACAAGTTTAAATGATGTTCATTGACATTGTTTTGTAACGACTTGAAACGGAAATATTTCACAGCCTTTTTCGAGTACGACTTTCGATTATTATCGCTGTTTCATTTCCGTTGTTCAATCCTCAGAATGCAGACTTCGAATAGTTAAACTGTCTGATTTATTCTTCCCAGCTACTTTTTATTTGCTAGATGAAATGAATTTTAATAGCATAAAATTAAGTATTTGGATGAGAAATCAGAAATTACATCTGACAGTCACAATGTTGACTAAAATTCCATGCGAAATTGAATACGAAAAGACAAGTTGAAGTTCAGCTATGAAATTCCTGTATGTTCTTCACGGTAAGTTTCGTACTCTTTGTTTAATCGAAGAATTAAAATCATTTTTAAAATAGAAATGTTATGAAACGGGCTTTTCTGTATTGGTCCTGTTGTAGTTTGTGGATAGCTGTATAATTTTGGATCTGAGACTCGAAGACTGTTCTTGAATGAAGTTGCCTTTATAGTTGGTTTATAAAAGTATCAATATATGGACTTTTTCATATTGGCCCTGTAACATGCCCTTGATATTAATAATGGCCTCGGACAGTTGTAAGTTGCCTCAGGGCCATTACAACCATCCTTGGCCATTATCAACACCTCAGGCATGTTACAGGGCCAATATGAAAAAGTCCATACATTAATACTATATTATCACATATTTGTTATGAATATCTTAGGTTTTGCATATGCAATAACCTCAATATTGCCCGGGGCAAAAAAGAGTATATTGATATTGTGCCCTGATTCCAAATGACGTGACATCATTGCGTCCTTAACTACAACGGCCAACAATGACGTTGTTGTAATGGAACTTTTTCCTCTTCTCTGCAATATTTAAATATGTGATAAATAGGTTATAACATGTCTTTTCCATATTGGCCCTGGTATCATCCCTCGACCCATATCATCCCTCGGCTAAAGCCTCGAGGCCGATATGAGAGTCTCAGGATGATACCAGGGCCAATATGGAAAAGGGCATGTTATTATCTGTACAAATTATTATATTATTATATCATAAATGTATCTGTATGAAGACAGTACCTAGAAATATGAAGTAGCAGTGAGAAACATTTTTCTACTGCAACCCCTCCTTCACTTCTTGCTACAGCTATGTAAGGAATAAAACGAAATGTAATTTATATTTTTAACTAAAGACAAAGTTGATTTAATATAAATACTGAAAAAGAACAGGGTTTCTAAGTGTTTGTGACCACAGCAATAAAGTAATCTTTCCTCTGACATAAAATCTTTCTTGACAAATTTTTCCTTAGATTTCATTTCCAACAGCAAACACACTAGTGTGATTTTAAAATACTCTATTGCGTTCTGTGTATTGGCAGTTTTGAACAACAGAATGAAATTATAATTACAATTCGAATTCATGAATCCTTAAAGTTTTATACATTGTTTATACCTATATGCATCCTCTAAGATTTTATTTTCCACCAAACAGACCGATGTAACCTCCCAGTTTGCTTTGAAATTCCTGTCCAGGAATGATCTCTGCAAATTGTCCAACACATCTTGTGCATCTCTACCCTTTACTGCTACACTCCTTAAATTATCTGAAATAATAAAAATCAACATCCCTTTAAAAAAATGGCAATATTACAGATCCTTCTTAATTAATATCCACCAAGAATTCAAGAATTAAATGAAGTTTACCCATTTGTAATAAATGACTTCTTGGTTTTCAATTAAACTTGACTCTGCATAATTAGCTTTTATAAAACTTTATATAAAATAGACGCAGGATTTGCAGTTAAGCGAAAACAAAAATTTCCCGTTTGTTTTAGGCTATATACAGCTGATTGTTTTGTCCTCCAGTTATTTTATGACAAACAAATGGCAATAATTTCAGTGATCTCATATTAATGCTGAGTTCACACGTAATTTTGAATTCGATTCGCATTAACTTATTCGCATTTGAAACGTTTTACGTCCTAACGTCAATTCTAATTTGAATTACAATGCGCTTTAAATTTGCTGTACTGTCCAAACGACATTAACTTTTAATTCATATTAACAAAAGCGTACTTTTAATTCGAATTATCCGTAGCCAATGCAAATTAATTTGAATTAAAAAGGAAGAGCGTGTGAACACGATTAGTGAAATCAGTTCACATTCGACTCAAATTCAATTTGAATTAAATGTATGTGTGAACGAGGCATGTGAATAGTGTTTTGGTACTGGTATTTGAATTCCAATAATGAAAACATACTTCACAATACAATGACACAATCAAACAATCAATCACATCTTTCTAGTACAGCATAACTTGTGTCTCTGGACAAACATACCTTTTGTGGCTTGTCTTTTGATTTTTGGAATATTAAAGTTGAAATCCATATTTGGTTCATGTTACAAAAGATTCCCATACCATTTTCTGAAAAGAGAAACAAATTACAAATGTATTATACAACATCTTTCATTTAATATGATTACAGCTTAAAGAAATGATATATAACTGGTATAAAGTCTGGTAACCAAGCTAAATGTCCTATAAAGTAAATAAATATTGTTAGGAGACACATTTAAATGATGATTAATGAATTTTTTTATCAGATGATACACTGCTACTGGCTTTCTCTTACATACATGTACATGCTAATTTTGTTAAGGTTTAGGTACATGTATACAAGAATGAATGCTCCAAACTTCAATTTTTGTTTTATACAATTTTTAAAAGTCTTTCAAGTCTGTCACACAGTTAAGAAAATCTCTTTTAATCAAAAGGAGTTTCTGCTGTATCAAACAGGCCATGTAAAAACTACCAAACTATCCATTATATCAATTCACAGCTGTACCACAACAGTAAAGGTGATCACAGACAGATGGACTCATATATATAGGCATAACACTTTTATATTCTCCTCAGAGTATGAAATCAAAGGAGTAGGTTCAGTAAGACCCCTTTTTGGCCCAAAAAATATAGCAGTTTTACAAAATTGTTTAGATGTAAACTTTTAGTTGTTTCTTGGAAGGGATAAGGCCTCTGTTACATAAATATGGGCTGTTTCTTTTTACATTACAATGCCCATATATATCGGATACTTGCATCATTAAGTCATGCTAAATTACTAAAATCTTCACAATTTCTGCATTTTAGTTGAATTTTAGACGGTGTCCGTCTTAAATGAAAGTGGCCGCATTCGTGTTCATTCTTCATATTGAAATGTAAGTTGTGTTTAATGATAATACGTGACATATATAAAGGTCGAGGATGAACAAGGATGCTGACACTTTCATTTTTGACAAAAACCATCTGAAAAGTGACAGTTTTTGGCATATTTAATAGATTTTTCATATTTATCTATAGAATCGGAGCCTTTTTAATGAGTGAATCAGTTAAAATCTATCACAAAAAATAATTGAATCAATTGAAATAGACATTTAAGTGTTTAAAAAGTGTCCAAATTCTTTTTGTCAGATGAACTTGAAATTTGAGGCGTAAACCGGCCCTACTCCTTTGTCTTGAGATCCTTTTTTATATTTCTAAGACAAGCCATTAGCAAATAGGCAGAACTATGAGGTAAACATGGAATAGAAATGGCAGCAACCACAGTTAATCAAATCAGGACCTGCTTCACAAAGTTTGAACAACAATAGGAACAGTTACATCAATATTACATTATTTGACAAAAGTCAACTGTGCCATATAGGGAGACAGACCCTTAGATTCAGAATTCTATCAAAACTTACAAATATTCAGTCACAGTAAATTATTTCCTCTGGTTTGACACCAGGAGAGTGATTAATAACATGATTTGTTTATTAATGGAATGTTATAACAATTTAGCAGCAAACAAAATTTGACAGAACACAGGTAAGTAACATATGAAGTGTTCCAGTAGGAACATAAGTATTAACTAGTTAGATATACTGTTCCCAGGTTATTTTTGTAGTCTAGGGAATACATTTTGAAGTACCATAGAACATAATTAGTAAAGAAATATTTAAACTCTTAAAAGGGCATATTTCTTAAATTTTGTCACAATCAACAAATTGATAGTATCTTATTTTGTAGTTTAATTTCCTATGGAAATATAAGAAAAAAAATTGGAATATTTTTTTAGCTAGATAATGCCACTATTTATAACTAAACCAGTGAATGTAGCTCAATGCAAATAAGCAAGATGCAGATTCAAGATTTTGAAAAAGGGGGGAGGGGCTACTAACAAGACATCATCAGAAGTTGGACTAATTTGAACATATATAGTTCCATTTAGGGTGGGATTAAGGCTTGGCAAAAAAATAATTCACCCCAAAACCGAAAATCTTGATCTGCCCTTGATCTGTGAACCGAAAAACTCTGACTCAGCATTTGGCAGATTTTGCTAGTTCCCACAGGATAGAAAATAAATAAGTATGAGTTATCTCCCATATACCAACTAGATAATTATCAGGATTGTTGAAAAAGTACTTGGTTAAGAATTCCAAACTATGGGAACAGACTAAACAGTTCAATATCTAAGATAAATGTTTTACTGAATTTAAATACTGGACTATTACTGGTACTAAGAATTTAAAACACAAATAAATTATATGAATGGTACATATTTATTTATTATAAAAGAGAGAGGAAATATATAAAAGCTAAATTGTCAATCAAACTCATTCATCTCAATTAACTAACAGCCAGCAACCAGTGGTGGATCCAGAACTCATTGTAAGGAGGTTGCCCACTGACTGATCTAAAAGGGGGAGACAGCTCTAGTCATGCTTCAGTGATACTCTATATAATCCACCAAATTTTTCCCACAAAAGGGGAGGGGGCCTGGGCGCTTCAGGACCCCACTAGATCTGCCTAGGGCACCATGGCTATAAAAGAAAAAGACCCAAGACAAGCAAGTTAAATGGGGCAATACTATAAAGTCTTTCAAAATTATAGGTTAACTAAAGCACCAAACATTCATCTTTTGTGAATTGTCAGTTAAGGCATGACTTTTCCAATGTTTTTTTTTTAAATCCATTATTTCATTGCCATTGGAAACACACTTTTTTAAACATCCTTTAAACTGAAACAATTCCCCCCCCCCCCCCCCCCCCCCCCCCCCAGGAATTTAAAATCTAATCACAATTTTTTAACATTAACCAAAATCCATGAAAATCTCTTGATCTAACTGTAGTGATGTTTAATTTGAGAAACTGATATAATCAGAAAACAAAATTAACATAGAAAGGTACCCTTAGTAAATTTTAATTCACAAGATCTGTGCCCTGAAAAAGTTATGGAAACCATTATTAGTTTACTTAACCCACAAAATATTGATGATACAAAAAATATATGCCATTACATACAATTATGCTTTGAATCTTTGTAATTTTATTCATTTAACCTTGATTTGATATTTTGTCATACATAATATATATTTATTCATGTGATGTAATATCATGTTAATGTGGGGGAAGACATCATTATACTTGTATTGATTTTCCTGATTTAATAAAAACTTGAAAACTTGAGTATAATTTTTTCATCTTATTTCCATCTAAAGTCATAGATATAAATGTAGTTGCAAATTATGACTTATTAAGTATCTGAAAACTAATCAAATCATGAATTCATAATTTGCGATTAATGAATCATGAAAATGAGGTTACAGTTTAGATAAAGCAGGCACACCATATATTCTTAGCACAAAAACTTGACCTATTTGGAATAGTATCTTGTCTGAGGAATTTACCAAATGATGAAAGCTCATGATGGAAAACTTACAATGAACACTATGAATAGGGACAAGGTAACATGAACCCTGTCAGAAGGACATGTTCGAGGCATAAGCATTTTATACACCTGGTATTTGAAATCCAGTCGATCTATGATTTTATATCACAAAAAAAAACAACAACCACAATCAATCATCTTTGCTTGACAATTTCATTAGTATGCAAATATTTTTTCTTTTGTACATTAAAAATGGAAATTACACTTGATGAATATCATCTTTAGCAGTAAATTATACCTTTGTGCATTACAATATTTTACGGTGGATATATACTAAGCATCTCTTTATATACATAAGAGCTATATCCATATTTCAAATCTTCGCGTAATTTTTCCATTAGCTAACATTTTATTTAAACTTTTAATTAGTATCAAATAAAACAACACAAAAATCTTGTACCTGTTCTAGTTCATGATAATAAAGTCTAAAATATTAATTTTGGGAGAAGGAAAATGTTTGTTCACCAAGTCTTCCTGTTTTGTTATGTACTATAGTAAAAAGGAATTCCTTTATATACCTTTCAAGGTGCTTAATATTGCTAATTACCTGGGAGGACATATTTTAATTCCCATTGTGTGGGGGTGGGGTCCATTATACGTTCTGTGGTTTAAAGCTGGTCTTATTCCATTAAGGATTTTTTCCCTTAAAATCATTACAAGAGATTATGCCTAAACAAATGCATGTTAAAAGCTTTACAAGATACTAAAGCCTCAGGCTGATATCACCTCCCCAATATTGTGAATGGATACTGTCATGTTTATCATTCTCTTGGAAAAAAGGTTGATGGCAATTTACACTTCATACTTGAATGATTTTGGTCAATTATCAAGATTCAATTCTTTTGGTTCAGTATAATATTTAATACAGTAAGAGATAGGATTGAAAGTGTTAATGTACAAATCTGAACTTAAAAAAAAATAGGTAATGGGAGATAACTCTGGTAGGATTGACTATGATATTGTCAATGCAAACCTTTGAATAAAGAAACACAAAAAGGAATTTTTGTGGATGGATTGCTGTATGACAACATCCTTTTTGGTTTATGATTTATTGACAGGGATCAAACTATGATCTATAGAAGAATTGTTTTCTTCAGAAAATTTAATATTAGAAACAAAATGAGAACATTTGTATGTACTTCTCTGAAAGATAGATATATTAAAATGGTAAAATTTGGAGTAGTATAAGATGCATTTCATGTCTGTTTGGATGGACAAGAAAGTGTATATAAAGATCAACACCACATGAATGGTTGGCATCTACATAGACCTATCAATTAACCAAAAAAATCTAATATTTCAGGAAAATATGCAATACAAACTGAAAGAAATAAAGTCTATTATGTTCATGTTGTTCATACATTTGTAATCTCCTTTTATAGAAATAATCTGAATTTTTCCAGACAAGGGGGTCCCTCCTCCTTTTAGGAGCTACATGTACGTATAATTAATGTAGAGACTTAATTTTTGAATGTCACACTCCAAATGTTGCTTCTTTGAGGCCCCCTTTGAAATCCTGGATCCACATTTCATCTGTTTTAAATGTATCAACAGATGAATATTGAGGATTTCTGTGACACCACAATGATTCATTATAGGAAAGGATGTATCCAAATATGCATAAATATTAAGCAACAAACAAGTAAATAAATAATTTTCAACATACAAATTTACAGTCTATATAAAAAAAATATCATCAGCAAGAAACTGCATTGGTTCTGGTTTTATGAAATAACTTTAAAGCCAGCAAGCAAATTCTTCCATAAAAGCTTTAATGACTTCTGGTGCTTCCTTGATATTTCAAATAATCAGGGATTTCTATTGAAATTATATTGTGTGGTAAGCAAAATGCAACTCTTCATTTTGTATAACCTCATCACTTAACCTGAGGCTCACAGGAGATTATTTCAATCACCTGGCACAAAAATCAACACTGGCTCATCATTTATGCTGCTATTATAGTTTTTATGACATATGCCAATAATTAAAAAAATATTTTTTTTTCTTAAATATCAAAACTTTTAAACAAAGGCTTGTTTCATAGTCAATCCATGAATTCAATTATGTACATCTATTTCTGGATCTTATCTTGCTGTTAACATTTTCTCTAATTAATTGTCTGGATGAGGGTTCTTTATTTTTTAACAGAACTTTTTTTTAATTAAAATACTCTTAGGACGATAGTGGACAAGTACATATTGAACAGATTGTTGCTGAACAAAAGTTTTTTAGTAAGTTACCAACAGTCTCTTTTTATGGCAATATGTCCAGTCAATCTTGCAACAGAAGATTTTAAAGTTTTAATCTTTATCGTACTACCCCAAATATACACAGAAAAAAGTCCCATAAAATCTAACTTGAGGAACACTAAAAAAGTTATGATTTAAAATTCCTATGGAGATTTGCATTGATATGGGAGATAACTCTGCAATACAATAAAAAAAAATCAAAATTATAACTTAGTCTTTACCACTTCTTTTCAACAGAATGTATAGATTCTTGATATTTTAGCCATCTTTAGAGCATGTAGAGTATGACAAACAACTTGAAAGTGTTTTTATATCTTTTAACAAGCTACATTCTAGATTTCATTATTCTTTAGTTAACCATTTATTACATTTTTCAGCCCGTCAAGGTAAAGAACTGAAATTGAATTAAACTAATTAAGCAAATGCCATTCTCTAAGTAGGTTTAAAGTTTCTTTAAACAAGGAAAATGGTGAGCAAATATATAATTAACAGATATAACCAATACCAAATTTCTTTAAAGAAAAATGTGCAAAAAAAGTAAAAATACCCATAACATTTCGGGTTTGAACATTTTATGAGCAAAAGATTATATAACTTGGTCAAAAACGAACTTATAACCCCATCAAAAATCATATTTTACATGAATTTAAGAAAAGCTAGAAAAAAAAGATTCAACTTTTGTGGAGTTATCTCCCTTTCCAATGTTCATAAGAAATGAAAATGCAAAATTGGGTATTCCTCAAGTTAGGTTTTATGAAACTTTTTTCTGTGTATATTTGGGGCTTAATGTTAAAAATTAGAACTATAACATTTTCTGTTGCCATTAGTTTGAGGTTCAAACTTAGTTTGACTGGACTATGAAGAAAAGGTCAAGGATAGATTAATTCTTCCATTCAGATATGTTCACCTTACACTAAAATTATAGTTGACCTATTGTAAATTTAGTTTATATTATTTGAAAACTAGGTAAAGGTCAGATGAGACATACCAGACTGATGTGTACACCTTACATTCATTACATATATACCACATATATGACATAATGCTCATAGTATGGGAGAAATAGACCTTATCAAGTAACTTTGTCCTTGGTCACTGATCATCAAATGAGGTCAAGGGCATGTAAGAAAGGTGGACATGTAGATATTGCAAGTAACCCATGAACCTTGCACTTAATCCTTTAACCCCCCCCCCCCCCCCCCCCCCCCCCCCCCCCTGAAAACAAATAAGCACTGTTAAAGTCAATGTTCTGTTCGAATACTGTTAGAGTCGAGTTTCTGAGTCCAACGAACCCCCTCTTAGAAATTCCTGGCTATGGGCCTGGTCAACAAAATTTTGTTGTGAAATTAAATATTTGATGCATTTTGTGCCTTTTATATCAGCAAAACGGTTGTAGCACTGCTCATCTGTTTTACCTAAGATGACTGCTAAGTTTTAAAATAATTACTGATTTACATTTTCTTTAACTCAGAGTTTCAAAATCTTTCATAATTACATGCATCTTTATACTTGCAAATAAAAAAGGGTAACCTAGACATAATTAATTAACAAGAGGCTCTCAAGAGCCTGAATCGCTCACCTGATTTTTTTTGGTTTAATCTCTCATCAATGATTATTTTGGCTTTTCAATTTATTTAAATGTTCTTTGAATCGTCCTATTTTCTTCAAAAGCAAAAAAAAAATCATTTTCTCCTATGTTCTATTTTAGCCATAGGAGCTATGTTTCTTGACATACAAGGAAATGAAATATAAAATTTATACTAGATACTCTGAAACTCATTTAGCCTAAGTATGGCTGAAATTGATACAGCAGTTTCAAAGGAGAAGATTTCTTAAAGTTAGCAAATATGATGAACAAATTGTGAAAAATTGTCATTAAAGGACAATAACCCCTTAAGGGGTCAGTTGACAATTTTGGTCATATAAACTTATTTGTAGATCTTACTTTGCTGATCATTTTTGCTGTTTACAGTTTATCTTTATCTATAATAATATTCAAGATAATGATCAAAAACTTCAAAATTTCCTCAAAATTACCAATTAAGTGACAGCAACCCAACAATGGGTTGTTTGATTCATCTGAAAATTGTAGAGCTGATAGATCTTGACCTAATGAACATTTTTACCCCATGTCAGATTTGCTCTAAATGCTTTCGTTTTTGAGATATAAGCCAAAAACTGCATTTGACCCCTATGTTCTATTTTAAGTAACGGCAGCCATGTTTTTTGACGGATCAAAAATTGAAGCACACACTTTGTGCAGGATAATCTAAGGAACAATCATGCTAAGTTTCATCCAAATCTATTCAGTAGTTTCAGAGGAGAAGATTTTTTAAAGTTAGCAAATATGATGAACAAATTGTGAAAAATTGTCATTTATAAAGGACAACAACACCTTAAGGGGTCAATTGACAATATTGGTCTTATTAACTTATTTGTAGATCTTACTTTGCTGATCATTTTTGCTGTTTCCAGTTTATCTTTATCTATAATAATATTCAAGATAATGACCAAAAACTGCAAAATTTCCTTAAAATTACCAATTAAGTGGCAGCAACCCAACAATGGTTTGTTTGATTCATCTGATAATTTCAGGGCTGATAGATCTTGACCTAATGAACATTTTTACCCCATGTCAGATTTGCTCTAAATGCTTTCGTTTTTGAGATATAAGCCAAAAACTGCATTTGACCCCTATGTTCTATTTTAAGTAATGGCAGCCATGTTTTTTGACACATCAAAAATCGAAGCACACACTTTGTGCACAATAATCTAAGGAACAATCATGCTAAGTTTCATCCAAATCCATTAAGTAGTTTCAGAGGAGAAGATTTTTTAAAGTTAGCAAATATGATGAACAAATTGTGAAAAATTGTCATTAAAGGACAATAACCCCTTAAGGGTTCAATTGACAATTTTGGTCATATTAACTTATTTGTAGATCTTACTTTGCTGATCATTTTTGCTGTTTACAGTTTATCTTTATCTATAATAATATTTAACATAATGATTTCCTTAAAATTACCAATTAAGTGGCAGCAACCCAACAATGGTTTGTTTGATTCATCTGAAAATTTCAGGGCTGATAGATCTTGACCTAATGAACATTTTTACCCCATGTCAGATTTGCTCTAAATGCTTTCGTTTTTGAGATATAAGCCAAAAACTGTATTTGACCCCTATGTTCTATTTTAAGTAACGGCGGCCATGTTTTTTGACGGATCAAAAACCGAAGCACACACTTTGTGCAGGATACTCTAAGGAACAATCATGCTAAGTTTCATTCAAATCCATTCAGTAGTTTCAGAGGAGAAGATGTTTGAAAAATTGTTAACGACGACAGACGACGACGACGGACCCAAGTGATAAGAAAAGCTCACATGGCCTTTTAGGCCAGGTGAGCTAAAAAGTGATTTCACACTTATAGATAGTTCAGGATTGACACAATATTATAAGTTTAGGAATAGTTACTTCTGTTTGGTCACTATGTTGGAGGTATACATGCACACAAACTCGTTCATAAATCAGTCATATACCATTTAAAACAGAGGTACTTGTCTCAAAAAAAATCCTATATATATACCTTAATATAATAGGAAAAAAATTCTAAGTTTAAAAAGTAAAAGTGTTTTTTTGAACTTTTTTTTTTAATTTCTTTTAGTCTTGCTTAATTCATCACTAAGATGTGAGAATCTTTTATCAGACTTGTTTCTACTACATGATTCAAGTTGGTTAGTCAAATAAGAAAATCATCATTTTTACATCTCAATAATGGTGACCAAGGGAAGTAACTCACATTATGCTATATTCTATAGGTTGAGAGTTCAACACATGTGGAAGATCCAGTGGGTTGTAACTCCCCCCTTTTTTTGAGGATCAATGCATTTGAATGGGGACATATTGTTGGAAACCCCCCCCCCTTTTTCAAAATGGCTGGATCTGCCCCTGTTTATCATTTTGATTTACCACCTTTTGCATGACCTTACCATTTCTTTCAAATATGCAACAATTAAAGATGATATGCCTGGCAGAAAATATTTCTACCAATGACAACACTGTACATGTATTTTGAATTATAATAAAATTAAATCAATTTTAATCGAGGCACAAAGCCCAAATCAATTAAATAATTCATTCATGTTCATTTAGAACTAAACACACATCTCTTACATAACAAAATAAATTTGCAGAATGTAGAATTTGTCAACTGTTTTCATTGATATTTGTTCACTCATAGAAATACATTGTAATGACTATTATATCTATTGTTCACTTAACATCCAGCAGCAAATATTTCATGCATACATGTATTCAGGATGAAAACAAATTAACAATTAATATACAATACCCTACAATGTAGGTTTTGCTAACATGATAAAGGGCAAGAAATTTTGTCTGCTACTGGAAATTAAAGGATGTACAGGAGAGAAATACATGAAAAGACTTGCAAAACTACACTAATATTACCAACCCTCCAATATATATTCAAGGGTTCGAGACTTAATAAACATGATGCAGAGCGTGTGAAACTTTCCCTACACAAGTTATCAAATTTAACAGCCCAATTTAAACAAGACATGTAATTATACAAGTGAACTCAAAAGGTTGCCATCTTTAACACAAGTTCTACTGCAAGATGGAAAAGTGTCACGGAAAAGAAGTTCCTTCATAATATAGGTTCCAAAAGGAAAAAGAATTCTGGAACATTATTTCCACAGGAATAAATATTACAGTATATGTTCCCAACGGAATAAATGGTATGGAATATTTGTTCCAAAAGGAATAGATATTATGACAATGTTTATAACAAAATTTCCATTGGAACTTCTGTTACATTTGTAGGTGGAACAAATATATGTCTAGGCAACCATACTCATAATCAGTGGCGGATCGAGAAATTTTCATAAGTGGGGGCCCACTGACTGACCGAAGAGGGGGCCCGCTCCAGTGATTCCCTTAATAAGCAACCAAATTTTTTCCCAAAAAGGGGGGGGGGGGGGGGGCTGGGCCCCCTGTGCCCCCCTAAATCCGCCTCTGATAATAGCCTTAAAAATTCCAATTACTTCAAGGAACAACATTTTATTGTATTGAATTACAGCAGCAGCAGTCAATTGATGTGCTATCTGTTATAGTTAGCTACAAAATAGACTGTAATTAAAAAATAACAAAAATAAAACTTTAAATTCTGTCAGGAAAACAAACAAAAAAGTAACTATAAACACACAAATGTTTTGCAAAGTTTATCATACAAGGTTTGTCCTTTGTTTTTAAATTTAAAAAAAGTGAATATGTTTTATCTGGTCATCTAATTCACATCACACTATAAGTTAAAACAGAGACATGTATACACATATGTGTATATATGTCTCTGGTTAAAATAACAAAAAGGCGTCAGATAGCCAATAGTATTGAATGAATATAACAAGTCAACAGAGAACACAATTTTTGTAGGCTTTATCTTATCTTGTGTTAGTGCAGTAGTGGTTATACATTGGCTGCATTCTACTTTGAGTTTTTGTCTCTTTGACACATTCCCAATTTCTATTCTCAATTTTATGTTGCAAAAACAAATAAGTCTCAGATGACACTTTATAGGAAATTGCTCATCTTACATTTTTCTTTTGTGTGCATCATGTGCATGCTGTGTGTGTGATGTATATCTACAAATGTATCTCTTATTTCTAAAACATTGAACATTTCAGAGTTAAAAAAAATAATTTACAATGAATCATGTGAATTGCATGTCTCTGGTATTTGTTCTAAATTTAATATACATGTATGATTATAATGAGCTCACTGTTTTTATTTTGTAACAAAAAATTTGTTCCGGCGTGATATTTGTTCCGCGGGAACAAATTTCATATGAAATATGTTCCACCGGAACTTATGTCACAGAAAATTTGTTCCTGCACTATAAAATTTGTTCCGGAACTAATTTTTTAAACAAGTGTGAAATAAGTTCCGGAACAAAAATTACAGCACCATGAGTTTTGTTCCAATACTAAAATTTAAAAGAAAAGGTGAAATAAGTTCCTGTGATATTAGTTTTGAACAAAGGTATTTTATAGAAATCAATGAAAAAGTTCTGCTCGAACCTATTTCGCAGAAAATAAGTACTGTGCTTGCATGGGGTACATTTGCAATTGAATGCATGACTGTAGGATGAAGATAAGAAATAAAAGCGATGATAATGTATCATAATTTGTATCTATGTTTTATCCTTTATGTGGTATTCGACCTCCTTGTTTCCTGTTGATCTGTCACGAGTGTTCTTATCATACATGTACTTAGCTATGGTCATTGCACAGTTTTTAAAGAGTGTGTCGTTTGTTTCTTTGTCTTTTAAAATAATTGATCAGTCACTTTGTCCTTTTTTTAAAAGTACAAATGTTCATCTTTAACTATGATACTTTTTTTTTGGGGGGGGGGGGGGGGGGGGGATGACTTTTATTATTATTTCTTATTCTACTCTTTCCTGGTTCATAATCGTCATTTTTAGTATTATTAATTGAGTATGTTATTTAACTTTTGCTGAACTCCACATGATCCAAATTGGATGTTTACACTTTTTATTTATTACATTATCAATATAATACAGACTAAATACATGTTTTTTATAATGACTTTAAACTGACTGATGACAAGTGCTCAGTATATAAGATAACTTGTTTAACCAGTGGAACATATTTCACAGACAAGGAACTTATTTCACCAGGTGAGAAACAAATCTCACAAATCCAGAACTTATTTCACCAGGTAAGGAACAAATCTCACAAACATGGAACTTATTTCACTTAGGTAAGGAACAAATTTCACCAACCCAGAACTTATTTCACCAGGTAAAGTGTGGAACTTATTTCATATAGATGGAACAAATTATATAGAAATTGTCTGTGTAAAAAGTTCTCCCAGAACATATTACCTGTGAAATTAGGTCCACTGGAACTTTTTTCACAGGAACAAATTTTGGCTCATTTTTTGACACACCTGTTTAAAAAGTAGTCTCAGTATGTATGTATGTACTGGTAAATGCCTCCGATATCCGAAGAACCCCTCGAAAGCTGCGAGGGTACAGTGGCATCCATGTACACTCCCTAACGGGATTAATGGAGATGTGTCACTAACGTATATTTATACGACAATTATTTTTACAAGGACAAACAATCCCCACCCAATTCAACACAAAGGGAGTGCTAGGACACCGGGAAGTCTGTTATTGTGGTGGAGGAAGCCGAAGTACTCGGAGAGAACCACCGGGCCACTCGGTGGAAACAGACAAACCAGAGAGATATCAGAAGATTGATCTCCAGGTCAAAGTAGGGACACTTTGACCAACCGAGGCCCCCAACGTACCCATTCTAGTTTAATCTCCGGTCTGGGTACCAGAGATGTGTGTGAGAGGGTGAAAATTACCCTTCTAATGTACTGATATTTTTAGCACCCCGAGTGAGAATCGAACTCGGGACCTTCAGCACTGTAGCCATCGGTCTTAACCACTAGACCACGAACTCACACTTTTTTTCAGTTTTTTTTTAAAGGAAACTTTTATCTATATGATAATATTAGTCCAATATTGTTTCATTTTAATATGTGTGTCAGACCGCTATGATGTGTTGTTGTTTAAAAATTACAACCATTTAACCTGGTGATATAATTATCATTTATGTATTTTGTCTAATTTGTATATTTTTACATTATCCCTTCCAATCACGTGGGCCGTCGTGACGTCTGAAATTAAAGTTGGCAATCCATAACTGAAAAGAAAAATCAACCATTGCTGCCATTTCATATCTTCGTCGTCATTTCCACTTCCAAAATTCTGCAAAAAGACTTAAATATCTATTAAAACTCCTGCAATAATACTTTGTGACCATGTTTTTGATCCCATCGAGTCTCGATTTCTGCGCTTGGCGACCACCGAGTACTCAACAGTTCACAAACAAATGATCGAATAAGATGATTCCACCAAAAGCTTCTCCCCTCATACTTACAAAGAAAATTTAAATTATCTTCATTCTGAAATAAAACTAAGCATTTCATAAAATTATCTCCGTTTCTTTATCCTTTGACGGAAAGTTAAGCAATGGCTGTCTGGAGACTGACCAATCAGAATTGAACAAAAAGTATCAATAAATTCTATGAGTTATCTCCCTTACCCCATTAGTTTATTTCATGCTGCTCAGTACACACTACATTTATTTTTATTTCAGCGATGGTCATTTGTACTGGATTTTATTCTGAGTGAATAAAATTTTAATGATAGGAAAAAAGATTAAACTGCATTAAAGAACAACAAAAAAACCTCTGACATATTTTATGTAAAATGCACATTTTCTTACTCTTGTACGTTAATCTTGGCTGGGTAACTTATGAATTAAGTGAAGATGAAAGTTACCAGTATCTATACTGAGAGGATCGAATTACCAGAAGTTAACATGGGATAGGAGGGTCTTGTCTTTTCGAAATCTGCTTTGTACGAGATTGTAGTTAATATTTCGATCGCACTCTGTCTCTGATGTATTTATCAGTGACGCCGACATCACCCATTTTAGATATATGTCATATATGTATGTTCCTGCAAGAAGTTGCAATAGTAAACAGTGTTTTAAAAATTATTTAAAATATTCTTGTTCTTTCCCATGCGATATCACCGTCAACTATAATGATGTTCCACTATTCTTATTTACCAGTCCACACTAAGGATAGAGGACATAGAGGGTCAGCAAATAGGTTCAAATGTTTACATCTAGTCCATGGTTTCGGTGTTAGATACACTAATCATACTACAAAAACTCCTGGTATAGATAGTACCAGGACTATATACTATGAAGTTAAAGTTAAACACATGATAGCGGAAAGGAATGTGGAAATATTAAAGACATTAGAGGCCCGGAAAATTGCCCATAGAGAAAATAGTAGAAAATTACATAATAAAGGATTGAGAAACTCTATCTATGAAGGACACAAAAAAGTAAAGAAATGAAAATACTGGTGAGGTGCTAAGATAAAGACAAGATATAGTCTACTTAGGGTGCTAAAATATAAAGAATCATTGAAAGAATTAGCAAACAATTGAGACTTTTGAAAAATCACCAATTAAAAGAAAAAGAATATTTAGTTAAAGTTTGGTTTCCGAGTTATCTCATTTTTATCGGCTTATCTTACACCTTATTAGTGACGGTATACGTTTTCCAGCATATTTGGAAAATATCGAGCTTCTCTTTTACAACAAGCATCTAAACTCGGGCCTCTCAACTCGCCGCGAAAACTAAGGATTTTCTTATTCCAGGAATAAAATACCTTAGCTGTATTTGGCACAACTTTTTTGGAATTTTAGATCCTCTAATGCTCTTCAACTTTGTACTTGTTTGGCTTTATAAAGTCTTATGTAGACAAAACGCGCATCTAACGTACTAAATTATAATCCTGGGAACCTGTGACATAACTATTTACACCAATGGGTCGATGTCACTGCCGGTGGACGTTTCGTCCCTAAGGGTATCACCATCCCAGTAGTCAGCACTTCTGTGTTGACTTGAAAATCAATAAGTGGTCATTTTATTTATATAAATTTCCGATTTTTCGAAAAACTACGGATTTTCT
This sequence comes from Mytilus trossulus, assembly GCF_036588685.1. Classification (NCBI taxonomy): domain Eukaryota; kingdom Metazoa; phylum Mollusca; class Bivalvia; order Mytilida; family Mytilidae; genus Mytilus; species Mytilus trossulus. The sequence goes on along the minus strand of NC_086379.1, from coordinate 58,471,594 downwards.
TATCCCAGGAATAGACTACCTTAGCCGTTTTTGGCACAACTTTTTTGAATTTTGGTTCCTCAACTATGCTTTTCAACTTTGTACTTGTTTGGCTTTATAACTATTTTGATATGAGCGTGACTGATGAGTCTTATATAGACGAAACGCGCGTCTGGCGTACTAAATTATAATCCTGGTACCTTTGATAGTCTTGATAACTATATCAACATGTTATTATCAAGTTTATTTGAACAGGATTAAGGGGACCTATGCTTTTACTAAAAAGTTACCGCCACCCATCAGCCTCCATTCTGTAAAGAAAGTATATAAACTTAGTAATAAAAATGATAAGAAAAGAAAAACTAATATAAAATTAGGAGATGATGTGCTAAATTGTCAAAAGACACTAAAACTGAGTCCAAATGAAGTGGATTAAAACTACTATAGATCTACAACAATGAGCAAAATACCGCATTATATTTGTTGTGTTCCGCTGTGATACTGTTTCAACACTGTTTCATATTACGGGTAAACTGGCGCTCACAATTAAACATGCACATAATCAAGTTAGGGCCCATGATATCAGATGCCAACAATTCGTTGCTTGTCAGATTCAGATTCAGATTTTTTTATTAAATAAATAATATTAGATCATATTATATTACTGTTCTCCATTATACAAATCATATGATAATAAACAAAACAACAATAAACAAAACAACATTTCAAAGTTTCACATGTTATATAGGTATATATATATAATACAATTGTACCCATATATTTTTAAGAATTGTTTCTTATTTCTAACGCATCTCTAATTTTGTATAAATAATTACATTCAGTAATTCTGCAGTAATTAATATTTTGTGGATTCAAAGTTTAGAAACTGAAAAATAATCATAACAAAAATCTTTTAAATCTAAACCATAAGATTGGAAAACATTTGCCTTGTATCTTTTTGTATGTATACCAAAACATGTTCTTTAGTCTCTACTACAATCTGAGACTACTACAACAGCTACAGTGCAAATTTGCAAAAACGTTGTTCAGTCTTGGAATTTTTGGTTTATTATCTAAGTTACCCCATTCTATATTTAAACAATGAGCACTGATACATTGTACGTAGTTGTGTCTTGAATTTTACTTTTTATATTTTTGGTTAGATTATGATTGGTTTCAAGATAGTAGGGAACACAATTTGAAACCAAAAAACTACTAAAATTTCAAAAGCAACAGTTTACTGTCTGCAGATTTGATTTTTTGTAGTTGTAAGTCAGGTTGCTTTATTATCAAACTATTTTTAACTTGAAACATTATTATTTGTTATTTTTGTTGTACCAAGTTTAAGTACTTTGAATACTTTATTCCAGTAGCAGTGATTATATTTCGTTGGTTGCTCTCCGACATGCATCATGATGCGGCTCAGTGTGGGTCTAGTTCAAGATATTTTTTTCAGACTACTAGTAAATGAAACTTAAAAGATCTTAAAAGTTTTTATTGCCATTTGAAAATGAAAGACTAGATCTACACTTTGTTCGCAAACAACTTGAAATAAACGTTATGTTCGACTATTGTTTAGAGCTATAAAAGCAGGTTTTGGAAGTCTTTGAAAAGGACAGAAACAAATTTGCTTTGTAAATAATCAAACAATTTAATTTGTAGATCTGCACATCTAAGAATGTATTTTCATCAGAGACTTATCACTCGGCTGCAGCAGATCTCCTACTTATGAGGTCCCTCATGGGGGGGGGGGGTCATAGTAATCACATAATCACCATTCTTTTGCCAATATAATCACATAATCATTAAATATTTGCTTATCTTTAGTAATCAAATAATCATAAACTAAAAATACAGTCCTAGGTAATCAAATAATCATGAAATATTTGGCTTAATAATCAAATAATCATTAAAAAAACGGCCAAGTAATCACATAATCAAAAACCCCATGAGGGCCCTCACTTATTTATTCATCATTGTACAGGGGCGGATCCAGCCATTTAAAAAAAGGGGGGTCCAATCCAGATATATAGGTCCCATTCAAATGCATTGATCTGCCAAAAAAACGGAGGGGGTTCCAACCCCCGGACCCCCTGTATCCGCCAATGTTGTAATTAATATGGCATTTTCTTAATAGGGCATTTTTGGTCTTTTTTCAACATTTGAGTATATCAAGAGAAGTTAACTCTATTTCCCGCGTCAATATTGATATAAACAACCGGAAATGGGGATGCTGAGACTACTGAGCTGCATGGACTAAAACAGAGATAAACAGACAACGAGTATAATATTGCGTTTAGCTTTACTACCTGGCCTATCTTGCTACTTACCTGCTTTATATTACCACCTATGTGATGTGTTTTGTAACTTAATTATTGCATGTGTATTTAAAAATGTAAACTTGTGGTGATCTGAGTTGTAAAGTCTTGTCACAGGCACTAGACGTTCTGTCAATAGCATGAAAATATATATGGACACTATTTTCTTCCGATTGCCAATATTTGGACACTATTTTCTTCCCATTGCCAATATTTTCATGCTATTGACAGAACGTCTATAGTGCCTGTAGTCTTGTAGTAGCTGTAGAGCCAGTTGTATCTTGTATCTTGTTATATAGTATGCCGACCCCGAGATGCCGACTCTAAATGAAGCTTATTTATTATAATAAATACCTAGTCATGCAAAAGTGTTCTATTCAGAGGTTCTTTCATCAATTAAATCAATATAAATTTTGAGTCCAAATTGAATGATACATCGATAGAAAATGGGTTTGAACCCGTTTCCAAATTACCCATGGTTTGGAGTGCCCAAATTACATCCTTCCTTAGATTTACTTCATAAAAAAAATAAAGTGATAGGAGGTGTCAGAAAAACACTTGATATGGCATTTTATTTATGAAAATTGCCAGTGGCAGATCTAGAAAATGCCCCCCCCCCCCCTCCTAAATCCGCCTCTAATTGCAGCAAATTTTCTAAAACATTAATAGCCCTTATCTGAGCCTACTATTACACAGTATAGTGTGTTATAGTAGTCTCTACCCTTATAAACCGGATTTACTGACAAGTTAGAAAAATATGTAATTTGTATGTATATGAAAAGTACAAAAATTGCCAATATCAAAGGCTATTATCATTTATCAACTTTATAAACTTCCGTAAAAGACTGACTTCTGAGATTTTTTTTGGAATTTAGCACTATCAAATGATTACTCAATTATATTCACATTGCTAGTTTGGCTCATTTTAGAAAACATGTATCTTTTTGTATTTTCATTACACATTCATAATTTGAATAATGCCTCAATAATGATCAGGCTCATGCTAGCCTGACAAAAAACTTTGCAAAATTATCAAATTATCAATTTTTGGTTCATTTATGATTGAGCCTTCCAGCAGATGATTTGTAAATGTTTTCCTTTCATTATACAGTGTTTAATTCAGGTCATCTTTCTTTTGTGATTTTTCTATCTTCATAAGAATGTCTTGACATAACTGAACATAAAATAATGATCACCTAAAAAAAAAAGATAAAAAATTTATGTGACAAGGGTTGAAAAAGAAGATGTATTAATTGCCCTGTTACAAATTAGTGTGAATGTTTTCAATAAATAGTGTTCAGTGGTTGTTTTTCATGATATATATGAAGAATTTATTTAGCAGGTGTAGTTACATATGCAATATTTTCTTAGGAGAATGGCTGTGTGAGCTTTTGCAAACTCTTTAATACCTTTGTCATTTACATTTAAAAATATCATTAGTCAAGTCAAACTAACTTTTAACTTCAAATTAATTGCAACATAAAATTTAAATGTTTTAGTTCTATCCTATAGCATTTAGCCCAAAATAAACACAGAAAAAAGTCCCATAAAATTTAACTTGAGGAAAAACTCAAAATCAGCATTTTTAATTTCCTATGGAAATTAACATTGAAAGGGGAGATAACTCCACAAAATTGAGTCTTTATTTGTGAGGTTTTGGTTGATTTTTTTTAACATTTATGTAAAGTATGATACTTTGATGGGGGTTATAAGTTGGTAGTTGACTATATTGTATAATCTTCTTTACAAAAAATGTACAAATGCGAAGTGTTATGGGTATTTTATTCTTTTTGTGCACTTTTCATTAAAGAAATTGCATATTTGTGGCTCTATGACCATTTTGAAAAAATAATGTTAAATTTGGTATTGTTTATATCTTCATATTATAATTGTTCAGCATCAACCTTTTTTCAAGAAACTTAAAACCAAAAAAAGAAAAATATATGGTTCTGCTGTTGTTTTTTTTATTTGGTCGGGTTGTTGTCTCTTTGACACATTCCCCGTTTCCATTCTTTATTTTATTAATATCTTTATAAAATTTGAGATTCTTTACCTTGATATGTTGAAAAATTCCAAGAAATGGTCAACTAATGAATAACGAAATATAAATTGTAGCTTGTAAAAGGTAAAAAAACACCTTCAGAGTTGTCGGTTACACTCCCTTTCCTCCATTGAATTTTTTTTTTTGCATACTTGATTCGCATAGGAATTTTTTGATAAAATGCTGAACTTATGCTTTGAAGTATAAAGGCATTGTGAAAAACAACTATTTCATCAAATAAATTTAAGTCAGATATTCCTATGATATTCCTTTTCATATTGGATACAACCTTTATTAAGTCAACTGCAGACACTTTGTAGTCAAAGTGTTTCAACTGAGGTACTACACAGGCGTCAAAAGGCGTCATTATGGAGTAAGGGGGGTGGCGTCAAAAGGCGTCATTATGGAGGAAAGGGTTAAGACGGCTTAAATATCAAGAATCAATACATTCTGTTGAAAGATGCAGTAAAGTTACAATTTTGTATCAATTTTTATTGATATTTCTGCTTCTTTTGAAGAGTTATCTCCCTTTTAAATGCAAATCTCCATAGGAATTTTAAATAGTGATATTTTTGTCTTCCTCAAGTAAGATTTTGAGTAGATTGAAATTATAAAAAGCAAAGGTGTTAAGCTCAAAAGGATATACATGTACAAATAAGTTAACTGATGACCCAAATCGTCATCTGAATACATTTAGAAGTTATTTCCCTTGAAAGGTTTTGATCAAACTATAATATATAGTGAGAAACCACAGGCACTTGTCTCAGAATTTTTTTTCCTATATAACTTAATATAACACAAAGGTATATAGGGAGAAAATAATTCTGAGACGAGTGCCTGCGGAGAAACAGCAAACAGCAAGTCTGTTCAGCACAATAAGATCTACAAATCAGTCATCACTGATGAAACTTTCCTTATAGAACTAAGAAGTGATTTCCCCTGAATGATGATTTTTTCTTTTGTGCATTTTTTGCATTTTTGTCAAAAATATAGATGTTAGAAAAATAAAATAGCAACAAAAAAAAAAAGAAAAGCACAACAAGATCTACAAGTAAATCGAAACGGCAGATATGTTACACTAGCTATAGATTTTACTGTCATTTAATGACTTTACAAAAAAAATCAGTAAATATGATGTATAAAAGTAAAAACTTTTGCTAGGATGCATTTATCTTTCTTTTTTTTTTTTTTTTTTTACAGATTACCATGTGATATTACATATATGCTGAAGCTAAAGATCACAAGAGATCAAGCACAAGGGTAGGAATAGAATGTTTTGATCCTAAATCCAGGGTTATTGAGATTTGGCCTCTTTTAGCAGATAGATCTCAGGGGCAGATCCAGCCATTTCTAAAAAAGGGATGGGGGCTCATAACCCAGGAGAAAAAAGGGGGTCTCCATCAATATGTTCCCATTCAAATGCATTGATGGTTCAAAATTATGGGGGGATCCACCCCTCTGAACCCTCCCTCCTCCTGGTTCACCACTGGATATACTGCATATTGGTTCAGCCCTTATAATGCTCAGAAAAAACAATAGAGTGCACATTCTGACAACAGTATATATCCAAAAATCAAAATTGTAGTGATAAGTGGTCCTCATTAGTAGATAGTACAAATATCTTAGCAGAAAAACAAGGGAGTGCTAACCTTGGGAAAGTGTTTTATTCAACATGTCTCAGATTATGCTAGAATAATCATTAAGCCTCTATAAATTTTAAGATAATCACCTAATTTTGTTATTTTAATTTTTGTGGTTAAACATGTTAAATGTTAACACAAATATGTAGTGAGAAATGTGTTATATGTTTTCAATGTAACACATACCAACTGTCAATACTATTCAGGCTATATCTTTTACACAGGAAGTGGTTTTTGCAAAGATGCATTTTTCCTCTGGGAAAAGAATGTTACTATAGCTTTTCTACATGAATGAAACCAAATTTAACATTTGTAATCTGGGTCAAATCAGACAAAATTTATCTAGGTCAAGACTGTGAAGAATTTTAATTGTCGGTTTTAACCCTTAGTAACTGCACTTACTGATATGTAATGATTATACATTTAAAGAAAATAATAGTATGATGGTAGGCTAAAATCAATATTCATAAAACTACTTAATGAATAGTAAAACAATATCCTAAGCTATATCATCTCTTTACAGTGTAGAAATACAGTCACATATGGCATGCACTTAGTGATAGAACACAGTCTGGGTTATAAGGTATGTATAGATATATCTTGAAACTTTAGTTTCATTTATATAAGTAAAATGTTATGGAAAAGATTCTGGGATCTCAGGGTGGATCCAGCCATTTTAAAAAAGGGTAAAAGGGGAAGATGTTTTATCTATATGTCCTCATTCAAATGCATTGATCGTAAATAAGGGGGGGTCCAAACCCTGGAATCCTCCCCCCGGATACACCACTGGATCTCTTTATCTTTTATTCCAGGTTTTGGTGTATATTGTAATATATAGATATGTACTTGATTGATGGATAATCATACCAATATTCAAGACATTAGTTTTATTTATACAAAAAACATGTAAACTTAACATGAATATTAATATAAAAAGAAGATATGGTATGATTGCCAATGCGACAGCTATTCACAAAAGACCAAAATGACATATATTAACAACTATAGGTCACCGTACATCCTTCAACAATGAACAAAGCCCATACCGCATAGTCAGCTATAAAAGGCCTCGATTAGACAATGTAAAACAATTGAAACAAGAAAACTAATGGCCTCATTTATGTAAAAAAAAAAAATTTTTTAACCCTGCATTATATAATACTAGAAAGAAATGTTCTGCTTGGATTTTTAACTTACTAATAGTAATAGTTAAAAGTCCTAAAAAAAACCATAGTCAACTCTTCTTACTACCTTTATATGACAAGTCAAGTCACTAAATATCTTGTCAGTGTTTTTTGTTTTCTAAATTCGACCTGTTACCGATTTTTAAGTCTTTGGTTTAATATTGACCATAAAGTGGAACCCCCTTACCTCCCGCACTGGAAGCACCTGTAAGAGTTGTTGTTTGGTTTTGCAATTTTCATAGCAGTATGAAAGACATAGGGATTACAATCGTCTGTTTGGCATGGTTCATCTGACTGATCTTATTTTCATAGAATATTGATAATGTTGAGTTAAGTTTTTTTTGTTGTTTTTGGGGAAAGACGGCTTCAAGCCGTCAATCCCCTATGGGGTTGACCAGAGTGACACTCCCTCACATCATTCATTTTGTTTTTATACATGTTATAGTGTGGAAAACCCCCAACAAATCTTACTTAGATTGAAGAGAAGGAGTCCCAGAAATGAATAGTTTGACTTTAAACACTTTTTTACACATTTCCCTTCTGTTTCTCACGAAATTATCGTATCTTGAACTCTCCTTTACACTATTTACGTTTATTTTACAATCCGGAAAAATTAGTATGACGAGATATTCTAAATATATCCAACCTACATTGTATTCTATAGTGACGTCATTCTTGGAAGAAGCAGGGATATCCTTCACCAGTTCACTGGTTATTTAAATCATTCTTAGAGATCGTGCACTAATTACAAATTTGTATTTGTTAAATCTAAACATAATATTGTTTACTGTAGATGATTTAAACATCAACATGCAATACTTTAATTTGTAGATCAACAACTTTCAAAATAAACAGGCCCAAGACCACAATTAATGACCCCGCTTTTCGTTGTCCACGAATATAGTTCCTTTTAATTACAGTGTATTTTGCCTTAATTTTTTTTCTTTCCCTTCCTCACTCATTTCTTAGATTTTTTTGGGTGGAAATGGAAGAAGAGAGGTGAAATAATTGTTTGCATGTTGTATTTAAACTGATTTTGATATGGAATGAGTGATTAGGCCAAGTGCAAAAAGGTAATATTTAAAGTTTTCGGAACATCTCTTGACTTGTCAATAGGGGTATGGATGTGTATTGGCTAAATTTGTAAGATGTGTGAAAGCAATCTTTCTGAATTTTGAATATATTTTTGGACTTGAACTATACATTACACACACAAAAAATTAGACCAAAAGATTCGGTGCAATTTTTTTAATGATACAAAACGTTCTAAAGAACTGATAGAGGAATTAATTGTGGTCTGTGGCCAACAAAGATCGTGGGGTTATATGAGTCAGGGGAAAGAAACGATTTTATTACTTTTTTCGGGTCTCACTAATTAGAGACAAAAAGCGTCAAGAAGCGACAAAAAGCGTCAAGAAGACTATTTAGCGACAAGAAAACATTATTCTTCTTGTCGCTCCTTGTCGCCAAAATTCTTGTCGCTAATTAGTGAGACCATTTTTTTCTGTAAAAATTCTGAGAATCTTCCTCCAATTCAGGAGCACCTCAATTGATGAGTAATTATCCACTAAAATAAAAGTTAATGTATGTAAACACTTCAAATGTGACATTTCATTCGATTAGTTGTCTTCTATTAAAACTAAATTTTTGTGTACCTACATAATCATTGTATTAATGTTAAAAAAAATTAATTAAAATTTGCCTTTTGTAGTTTATACATATTTATTATTTACAAATATTTCAAAATTAAGATTTGGAAACAAACTTCACGCAGTTTACATCACTCATATTGTTTTTTTTTTTATTAGTACCTGTTTCCCTGTGATGAGAGTTGTAACTTGGAACTTTAACAATGGAAATTTAAAACTGAATAGATTTTTCAGTCCACATTTTCTAAAGAAAAAACTTAAAAATCCAAGAGTACTGTCACAAAAAATTGAAAATGGCCCTAGCCTGCAGTTCAGTGGTACACAATCAAGATTTCAAAAAATATTGTAGTTGTTGTGAAATGACATAATTCAGTTGAGTTTTAGATAATATTAAAGCTATCAACTTTAATCAAATGTTTAGATTTAGAAGATGCAGATCTCTTCCATTGGTCCAAATTGAATCCTTAACTAAGGAAATGAAATTACATACACAACAATTGATTTCAATATTGTGAACCTTTCTACATGTTCTAGCTGTTCTCTTTTTCATGAAAACTATCAAAAGATACCCCCCCTTTCCAAAAACATAATTAAATAGAAACAAGGGCCGTCTTTCCCTTCAGAGCTATTCAGCTCTTTGATTTTTTATATCTTTTATCTTGAAAACTATAATTGATGGATAGAAAATTTGCTGAAAATAAATTTTCCTTCAATCTATTAGATTAATCTACCCATTTTTTTTGTGTTTTGGGCAAAATATAGAGAAAATTGAAAGAAAATGTAAAAAGAAACATTTATCAGCAATACAAGATCACCAAAAAAGATATTTCAGTCGTGATTAATATTCCACTGTTTAAAAGAGTCTCAGCAGTTGAATATGCACAAATACCTAAGCAAGCAGTTTTGAAATTATATTACTGTCTAAAAGGAGCTAGTACTCCCATGAGGGCCTTTCATCACTTTGACTTTAAAATTGAGAATGGAAATGGGGAATGTGTCAAAGAGACAACAACCCGACCAAATAAAAAACAACAGCAAAAGGTCACCAACAGGTTTGCTTTTTCTGGTGGTAAACATTTTCTTAAGCAACAACAGGTCACAATTTCTTGATATATGGAAGCAATATCATCCTCTGGTTATGCTGTATCTTTTCATATGTTTGAGATGGTTGCATCACTCTTCTTCCTTCTGGTCTGCTGGAAAAGTATAACCTTAAAATGTCATTCAAGCATATATAAAATAACTATAAGTTACAGCTTCTTTATATATTGCATCAAGCATCATTTAGTTATACATGTATATACCATACCAATTAATTTGGAATATTTTGATATTATTCCTTTGTGCATGTTGTGCTGAAAACATTAACTATTCTTCACTGTCTGTATTAAATGTTGTGTTTGTGTTTGCTTGACCCATATGGGTGTATTTTTGCAAATAAAATTATTATTAAAATAGCATGACCTTATTGGTAAATGATTTTTCGATAAATAATTTTTCATAGCAATTTCAAGCCATAGCTTCTTGATACAGGCAATGTATGATTCATGAGCAATATCTCATATTTGCATATCTTGTTTTAATGTTTTATTTGAAACTGGCCAATATTTAGTAGATTCATCAAAAAACACCAATGCAAACCTTTACAACCATTAAATCAAACCTAAGTCATCCATCTTATAAATGCTGTGAAACTTTTTAGTTTAAAATATTTTTTCAAAATGATGAATAAAAACATTAACCTTAGATTTTCTTTGAAGTTCATGAATTATGTCCCTTTAAGTAAACAAAATTTATGCATTGAAATAATGTAACAGTATACATTTATATACATTAAACATCTGAATAAAAGAAATCTCTGACATGTTCATTTTGGCTTAAACTTGTTGATAAAAAAAGTAAAGTAATATTCTCAGACAATTTTATGGAAAAGCTATGAATGAAAATACCCATTTATATTATATCTATCCAGAGTTGTTCCCACAGATATTTATCAATATTTTATGAGAACTGATAAATTATTTAAATTTTCCACAAGTCAGTTTAGGCCTGTCCTAAAGATGGTAATTCTGAAGTATCATATCATTACATGGTGAGGTTTTAATAAGGGAATTTCCATAACTTGTATGTTTTTAATCACTAAAATTCAAATGGTAAATATATATTTTCACAAATGCCTTTACTAAACTTAAGTAACATTTGTGACTTTTAATAATTGAATATTGGTTATTTCTCTACAAACATTAGATGCCTTATAGTACCCATTGACAATTTCTTCATTGTAGGTTGGGCAAACTTTAATTCTGAATAACTTGATTAAAAAACATAGATTATCCAGTGGACAATAAAAGGATGTAATAAACTTAGTTTACTTGTGTGAATAGATCTGAAGCATATCTAGGGATCACCAGGGTATGGCGGACAATACCATATTCCTGTGGTTACAAACATTTAAATTTGCAGTTATTTAGTGTAATTTAAAAGCATGTGAATGGATTAAATTTCTTCTTACATGTAACAAATATAATTTTCTTTAGTTACCCAGGAATGATCAATATTTTAGCAAAAAGATCGAAAATAGTTTCGAGTTTGTTCTACACATAACTATCACCTTTCAATTAAGTTATTGAGGTTATAGATGTTCAGATATTTGATTAATTGGTCACTAGACTATCTGTTGATTTACATTTTAGGTTTCCAGATCACTAGACTGTCTGGCGATTTACATTTTAGGTGTACAAATCATTACTATCTGGTGATTTCAGTTTAGGTGTACAGATCACCAGCCTATATGGTGATTTACATTTAGGTGTACAGATCACCAGCCTATATGGTGATTTACATTTAGGTGTACAGATCACCAGCCTATATGGTGATTTACATTCAAGGTGTACAGACCACAAGACTGTCTGGTGATTTACAATTTAGATGTACAGACTACTAGACAATCTGGTGATTTTCATTTAAGGTGTACAGGTCATTAAACTCTCGTGATTTACATTTAAGGTGTACAGACCACTAGACCATCTGCTGATTTACATTTGAGGGTGTATTGATCACTAGACTATCTGGTGATTTACATTTTGTTGTACATACCACTAAACTATCTGGTAATCTACATTTCAAGTGTACAGATTACTAGGCAATCTGGTGATTCACATTTTAGGTGTACAGACCACTAGATAATCTGGTGATTCACATTTCAAGTGTACAGATCACTGGACTATCTGGTGGTTTACATTTTAGTGTACATATACTGGGCTATTTGGTGATTTACATTTTAGGTGTACATATTTCTGAACTATTTGGTGGTTTACATTTAAGAGCATAGATCACTAGACCTCTCTGATATTTTGCATGTATTGTGTAGGTGATTTCATGAGTATATCAAATTTATTTTTTATATGTATGTATGTGTCACTAGTGTTAGATCTGATAAGAGTTTTTTATGTCCCATATAAGGGCATTATGTTTTCTTGTCTGTGCGACCAATCAATTGTTTGTCCGTCTGTCTGTCCAGATTCAGGTTAAATTTTTTAGTCAAGGTAGTTTTTGATGAAGTTGAAGTCCAACTTGAAACTTAGTACACATGATCTTTCTAATTTTAATGCCAAATTAGAGTTTTGACCCAAATTTCACTGAACATAGAAAATGACAGTGTGAGTGGGGCATCTGTGTACTATGCACATGTTCTTGTTAAGTCTTGTTTCAAGCTTTTGAAATAGGTTCAGAATATTTATTTAGTTTTTTTTTCAGAAATAAATAGCAAGTCACCTGAAAAGCCATGACACACAGAAACATATATGTAAGTGTATTTTTATTTTGAAATGTTAAAATATTGGTTCCAACATTAGTGTTGACACCTCTACAGTCGCTTGTCTTATGTTTTCGTAAGCCATTTTGAGATGGTCCTTTTTGTTATATATCATTATCCTTTGGTCAAGCCCTACCTTTGGTCAGTTGAACTCTTGCACAATATATTATTCCATGATGGCAATATTCTTTTCAATTGAGCAAGTGTTTTCCTGGTTTTTAATTTGAAGATGATTCTATTGTATTATCTTTTAGTATCATTTGCTACAATATTATGAACTTAAACTTATGTTTTCTTCTGAAACCAGTGTCAACTATTGTGCACCAGATTTTGCCACATTCAACCTTTTAATTTTAATAAGATGACACTTCAAACACTGAGATGGTCATTTTCCAAAAAAATAAATAAAAAAAAACATTTCAAGAAGCTTATTTGACATATATATATTTTTTTATTCACACAGTTTCCTTTTTTTTAACACTATAATCAATAAATTAAATCATGATTGGAAACAATGAAAAAGTAAGAGTTAAAATTTTCTCACAGTTTTGGTCCGTTGGGCATTAAAGGTTGTTACATACCTATTATAATAAGTAAAGTTATATAGGTAATGTTATTTGTGAGGGCCTCCCATTGATGTATAGTTAGAGCTTATCAAGGTAAACATATAGATAGGTATGTTCTGAGGTTGTTTAACCAAGGGGAAATGGAATGTGTTAGAAGACAGAAGACTACAATTGAATACACATTCTTGATCTGATTTTATCCTCCAGGCTGTTGTGTATACAGTTCATCAGTCTAGCCAAGCATCACAAGATATAAAGGTCAATGTATTGTTCAAAATTCATGTAAGTATTAATTTACATTTTTTTTATTGATAAATTTTAAGAGATATTGATATAAGATATTTTTTTTGGTTCAGGGTTAAAAATAATTAATAGGTAGTGGAGGTAAAAATAATATGCTATTTCTGTAAATGTATCTATGATAAAATAACTATGTTCAGCAAAATGTTTCTATGATAAAACAACTATGATCAGCAATTTTATAGAATAAAAGTTTGTTAAAAACTATTATTAAAAAAAAAGATAATTGTAAACTAATTCAGTGTTATTATGATTTCTTTAAAATTTGTTTGATATAAGAGTAATCAGATTATTGGTATAAAATATGTGATATTCAATTTTATTTTGCAAATAACTTGACAAAAAAAAAGAAAAGAAACACCTGCTGTTAAATTCTTGTAAATTCAAAGGTTATGATGCTGCAAAAAAAAAAATGGTAATCCAGTATAGAAAATGATTGATCTTTGTGTATTATGCTTATTTATAATCCAAAAATCAACACAATATCTTAAGAAAATGTGGACATATTGAATTTCATAATTACTGAATGACAGAATATCATACATATTTAACACTATATCTCTAGTTCACAAGGTGGCAGGGGCACACACTATTTAAAGATGTAAATTTTCTGCACAAAATCACATTTGAAAATTTATAGATAAAAAAAAAGCAGGGTACCTTATTGGCATGCATATTTGGGACTGTATTTTTTTTATACTGAAAAATTGTTCGGTTTGATTTTTTCTCTTTCTGAACTAAATGATCCAAATAATTTAAATATTAATTGTGTCTTGATGAGTACATTTACTATGATGTCTGTAATATTTATAATGTATAAACAGATTTCCTATACTATAGCAACAGAATCAACAAATTCCTGAAAAAATATTTTCTAAATTAACATGGAGCATTAGCATGATAAGCATGACCCCAAAAATATTTTTTTGTTAGACAGTTTATATTTAAAAACATACACTTCCTGTAGATATCTAGGGTAAGGTTTGTTCTCTGTATTATTTATATAGCTGTAATAGCAGTATAACCTGTAACATGTACGAAATTAACAAAATATTTGAAACTTTATTGATGTAGAAGTCCTATAATACTTATACATCTTATTGCTATTTGTCTGCATTAACTGGACATTGCAGAAGTTCCCATACAAAGTTGATGTTCTAACTCAAATTGATACAATTAATCCTAAGTAATTGTTGTATGACGTCAATAGTTTAAGTGTTGCAACATCTTGGGTCAAGTGTCACAGGTTCTCCCAATAGTGATAAGGTTTTTTTCTATAAAATTGAGAAATATATAATAAAGTCATACTAGTATACAAAGGTCACACTAGAGAAAAATTACTAGGTATATAAGAAAGGCCACCTTCAAATTTAATTTGAAAGCATACATGTAGGTATTACTATAAAAGTGAGACAAGACATAGTTTGACTGTACATTGATTTTTGGCCAATTTGCCCCACATAACATTCTCCTATCTGTTGCCATGTCATATTTGGTCAACCTCATTTAAAAGAAAAAATACAATAATATAAAATGGTTAAAATTTTCAGTGAAATTGGGATTAAGGGTTGGTGAACACGGGAGGATCCAGCCATTTTTAAGGGAGGTTTCCAACCATATGTTCTATTTCAAAAGCATAGATTTTCAAAAAAAAGGGGACCCCCCCCCCCCCCCCCCCAATCCTAGTATCCACCACTGATGATGATGGATATTGGTTTCATATCAAGCCCTGTTTCCAATTTGGACATTGACAGCATTTTACAGTGTCAGAACACAGAGCTGTGTCCACCTTTGATTTTACAAAAAAGAGGGACGAAAGATACCAGAGGACAGTCAAACTCATGGATTGAAAAAAACTGACAACGCCATGGCTTAAAAATAAAAAGACAAACAGACAAATAATAGTACAGAAGACACAACATAGAAAACTCAAGACTAAACAACACAAACCCCACCAAAAACTGGGGGTAATCTCAGGTGCTCTGGAAGGGTAAGCAGATCCTGCTCCACATGTGGCATCTGTAGTGTTGCTTATGTTATTACAAATCTGGTATATAGTCTAGTTCAGTAAGTCACATTCATGTAAAGGGAAGGGTATTGTAGTTTTGATATCTGTGAAACAGTTATTCCATAACGGTCAACCAACTTGTGGTGGCGTCTGAAAAATTTCCTTGTGAACAGCAATCATCTATCAAGGAAATCATGATAGGAAATACAAGCCTGGGAATATCTTATCAATTAGGAGATATATACTCTGTATGCAGGTGCTGCTGGTATGTTGCTGTATAGAAATGGAAAGTTCACAATTGGGAAGCTGAAATCATCTCTTTTGTCATAAAGTTTTGTTTTTAACAAACCATCCTTTTCAATTTCTAGATGTAAGTCAAGATATGAGGCATACTTAACTGTATCAGTAGTTTCCTTTATCTCTAGTTCGATGGGATAGACTCGTTCAAAATAGTCATCAAATTTTGATGTATTATTTTGTGAGAGAACATTGTCTATATAGCTGAATGTAAAGTTAAAGGATATTGCTAACTTCTTATCTTTCTTCCTAAGAAGTTCCTGTATGAAGTCAGCCTCATAATGATATAAAAGATAAAAGTCAGCAAGAAGAGGGGCACAATTGGTTCCACATTAGAATGCGGATAGTCTGTTGAAAGACACGTCCTCCAAACGTAACAAATATGTAGTCAATTAAAATTAAGAAATCAAACATCTTGATAATGTCAGTTTCACAGAATTTTTTGTTTGAATCAAAGTGATTCTTTACAATGTAGGATTTATCCCTGCCCAAGACAAGATACTTGTTTCTGCATTTGCCATTAATTTTAATGAAACGAAGTAGTACCACCTCTTTCAATTTGTCTTTTAGTTGTGAATGGGGAATACTTGTGTAAAGTGTACTCAAAAGCTTGATAACTTTATAGTCAAATCATGCAATGTAAACAATAAGGATGGCCCTTAAATATTTAGTATTTCATTAATACAATTATTTTTACACTAATCATTTAGATTAAAATTATCTTCGGAACAACTTTCAAGCTGAATATGTTTTATTTTTTTTACCAGAGGGAAAATTGAAGACGCATAAAGATATCTAAATTAACATCATGTGCTTTGATAATTTATGATAAAATTGCTACAATATTTATGACATTGCATGACCATAGATTTTTCACATTATTAAAAAGTGCTGGTTAACCCAAACACAGATATAAGTACTTAAATTTTATATATATAATCATAATGTATTTATTGAGGATAAATCTCCCATGACACTTATACTTGTCCAGGACTAAGGTAGAAATCTATATCAAATTATTTTATTTCAATTTAAGATCACACATCAATAGAAAATAGCTTTCTCAACAATTCTGTTTTCCAATTGAACGAGTTTCACTTAATCTGAATTAGTTTATATTCAGAGAAATAGTTTTACTTAATAATTCCCCTCATTTCTCTGTATACAATGTCTAGTACCATGGGATTTTAATATTTTTAGAAATTCATCTGTAAGATCATTAAATGTGTATTCGTAAAAACCATTCAATACAAAAGGATAGTGGGAAAAAGAGCATTTGAGTAAAGATATGTTGTATTATTACCATGTCAAGATTCCCCTGTAGAGTAAATATTGACTTGCATGCATTAAATCCAATGGGAGATTATAGTCTCTCTCAAAAGTTGGTTAAATCATTACACTTTCTACGAGCTTTTATTGTGTGACATCTGCTTGTCATTCAGAAATCAAATACTTTACAAATTTAGTGAATACTGTAAAATAATCGATAGTACCAATGTTAATACGGAGTCCTCCTACACGACATACAAATGTCTGCTTCCAATGAATGAAATAAAAACTTCAAGCTATTACACAGAAGTCTAATTTTCCCTGATTTTGAGAAATTAGATTTTATTAATCGAAAATTGGTTAATTTACAAAATTTTAAAAATATCTTTTAACATAATGAGAAGACGAATGGATATAACATGATATTCCATGCATTTCATTCATATGAACTGTAATTATGAAATTTAATGGGAAAAAATAAACTTTTTTATGATTGCTAATTGTTCTATTTCCATCAATTGAAATTCAGGACTTAGTATTTTTATAATCCAACATCATAATAAAATTGTTTTGTTATGATATATAATCAATTAATGTAATTTCATTGAATAAATTTCAACTCTCATTTTGTGGAAATCTAATAAAGACAAGAAAGTTATGTCTAGAGTTTCCGTTTTCTTTAAATTAGTTTCTATAATAAAACTTCCTCAATTATATAAATTCTCACATCCTGATTTTGTTGGTAGACATTCCAGTTAACATTTGGAGTTAATATGGAAGTCAGTGACTTCCTGTTTAGAGATTAATGACATTCCTGGTTTTAGTACCACCCCTTTAACATTTGTGAATCAAAAACAAACCTCTATGATTGAGAAAGTATGACAGTCACTGATGTCAAAATAAAAATTGATTCTCAGAAAATAAGTATTTCATAGTAACCTTGAAATGGCTTCAGGGTATCTGATGGAAGCTGCTTGTCCAATAAGATTAAAAAGTTGGAATATTATTTTGTCATGAACTTCAAAGTAAAAATTCAAATTTAGCCTTTTTATTGTGAATCTAGCTAAAATCCCCAATCAAAGGACATTACTTCAGTAAATCTGCTCAAAAAGTTTCATATTATAAGCATGAACATACATACCAGGCTCTTAGCCAGGAATTTCCAAGGGGGGGGGGGGTCGTTGGACTCACAAACTCGACTTTAATAGTCACAATTCGAACAGAACATTTACTTTAACAGTGCTTATTTATTTTCAAGAGTTGGGTTTGTCCGAACCCCCCAAACCCCCTGGCTACGGGTATATACAAGAAAAATATTATCCCACATTCATTATTGAACTAAATGAGATATTCAACATTTTCATTATACTTCAAAATTTTAAATAGGCAAGACATATCTCTGTGTCAACAATATATTTCTGTATTATATAGAGTCGAATTATCACTATTTTCTTCACACAAATTTAGATGAAAATGTTTCTAGCATTAGAGATTGAGATTAACATTAAAATAGTAAATTCAAAATTGATGATTCTTTCAAATTTGTTTTTATAAATATAAAACAATTTTTGAAAGATATTTATGCACTTTACATAAATTTATAAGGTATATTTTAACCTGATACTTTTATCTTAAAAGTTTATAAACCAATTTGTCATTGCTGCAATGGCTTAAAATAGGATATGGGTAAAATGCAGATTTTGTCATATATCTCTGAAACTAAAGCATTTAGAGTAATCTGACATGTGGTCAAAATGTTCATCAGGTTTAGATGTATCTGCCCTGAAATTTTCAGACCAAGTACACAACCTGTTATTGGGTTGCTGCCCCTGCATTTTCATAGTTTTTGGTTATTATTTTGAATATTATTATAGATAGAGATAAAGTGTAAAGAGCAATAATGTTCAGCAAAGTAAGGTTGTTTTTTTTGCATACATTTTTGTTTTCATTTACAAAAATCCTCTCTGAAACTACTACATTTGTACTAAGACAAATTAAAACAAACTTGGCCACAATCATCATTAGGGTATCTAGTTTAAAAATTATGTTTGGATGACCCTGTCTGTCAACCAACATGGATGACATAGCTAAAAATAGAACATCTGGGTAAAATACACAAAAAATGGTTAAATGTTGCATCCAGTTAGGTTACTGTTCTATTGTCTTGATTATTGCATAGAAAGATTTAACTAAAACAGATTTAATTATTTGATAATAAGAGCAGTTAGTATAATTGATTCTGGCAAATTTTTTGGGGTTTATTAAGGTCTATTCTACACTTATTTCTGAAATAGGAAATCTGAATTAGTGTTTCTTTTTCTGTACTGATAGAAAATATTTCATAAATAATTATTTTGTTATAATTTACAGTACTGTTAATCTATGACCAAGGGAGCAAAATTATGTAATTTCAAATAAACAAACATGGGATTGCAAATTTATGTTATAATTTGCAGTTTATATGAGATAGAGTAGTATTTAGAAATGCATGGGAATTGCATGTATAGAAATTCCATTATTAGAGAAGTATTTAGAAATGCATAGGGACTACATATATAGAAATTCCAACATTAGAACTTTCCCTTACATGTTAAAACTACGTCATTTACACTACACCAAGTCATGCGATCTCCTTCCTCTGACAAGTACTTCAAATAAGTGTAAAATTTACCTAATTAAAACAATTTTAATGACCAATGAACATATTAAGATATTTATTCTTTGGTAATTGATAAAAGTAGACAAAATCTTGGTTCTGTAACATTTTTGTGATTTTATATTTATAGGTTGGATGTGGAACAGGAAGAAAAGGTTTCATCTCTGAAAACACAGGTTTGCAATAATATTTTTTTTTTTACATCATAATTGAGGTAGAGGTATTATGTAGTTAATAGGTATTATATATAAAAAAAAAGATGTGGTATGACTGCTAATGAGACAACTCTCCCCACGAGACTAAATGACACAGAAAGTAACTGCTTTAGGTCACTGTACAGCCTTCAACAATGAGCAAAGCCCATAACCCAAAGTCAGCTTTAAAAGGCCCCAAAATCATTATTTCTGGTCAAAAGTTCAGTTTCTATATCACTGTCACAATACATGAACTATTGACAATCCTTGGTGTCTGTCATCTCTGAACTGGTTATAAAATCTTCATCTGAAACCTCAGGAAGGTAAAGATAAGGTAAATGGTGGGGTCTAAATTGAAATTGTTGGAATAATCTCATCCTTTACCAAAATATAGTTTATACTTTCTTTAATAATATAAGAAAGGGTATGGGTTACAGGCCTATTTCAAGCTGTTGGTTATTTAAAATTGTACAACTTTACATAGATCATAAATAAAAGAAACCCCAAAATACATGAAAATTTTGTGTCCAAAAAAGAGGACAAGATGATAGAATTTTAAATAAAAAACATCTTTTAATGTGTTTTCTGAAAACAAGATAAAAAGAGGGTCATTTTCTTGCTACAAAACAATAAAGGTAAATTTGTAATACATTCCTTTTCAAATTTAACTTCATCTGAGTGATCTCCCCTTTTTTGACAAAGTTGGAAAAACTGATTTAGTCATTAAAAACGCTCCAATTTAAGCTTAATAATGTAAAATCTATCAAATATGCCAAAAAATGTCATTTTCTCAGATGGTTTTTGTCAAAAATGAAAATGGACGCATCCGTGTTCATCTCAACCTTTATATATATAGTATGTTTCATCATCAAATACAACTTACATTTTAATATTATGAATGAATAGAATGCGGCCATTTTCAATTAAGACGGAAACCGTCTAAAATTTAACTAAAATGCTAAAATTGTGAAGATTTCAGTAATTTAGAATGACTTAATGATGCTAGTTTCAATATATGTGTATTGTATGGTACAAAAACAGTCCATATTTATGTAGCAGAAGCCTTCTACTTTCCAATAGATAGCTTAAAGATAACATTTTCACTATTTTGTAAAACTGCTATATTTTGGGGCCATAAAGGGGTCTTACTGAACCTACCTACTCCTTTGAAGAATTTCTGATTTAGACCAATTATTTTCTGCTATTTTACAATACAATTATCCACAAAACTGCAAATTTTCCTCAATCCATGAAAAATGATACTCACAAAAAATAAATGAATCCACAGTAACCTGGCCTTCAATTTTCCTTAAATTTATAATTTATTTTGCTGCCAGATTCTCAAACAGAAAAGTTTTTTTTATCTTTTAAAAAATGTTGTTGGTTATTTATATATGGATTTTATATATTGTTAGTTTTGATTTCACTAATGTCAGAATTGATCTTAAATATCCGTAAATATCTATTTTGCACATTTTGGATAAAACAAGGTATGCTGATGCAGCTAAGGCCTTACCCAGCAAATATAAGCAAACAAATATTTTAGGTCAATGGAATTTGTCTGACAGCACTCAAAGTTACCCTAGGGATCAAAAGGTTATGCATCTCTATGCTACAAGAATGTTTTTCTATAGATCATTCTAAAAATGCACTAAAGACATGCTTAGTATGGTGAATCCATGATATTTGGGTACTTTTATAGCCGACAATATGGTATGGGTGTTTCTCGTTGTTGAAGGCTGTATATTTGCCTATAATTGCTTACATCCACTTCATTTGAACTAGTTGTCTCATTGTCAATTATAACCACATCTCACCTTAGTGTCCTCTAAGTACATTTGTTTCATTATTGATTTGAGAATTTGTTTTATGCCCCACCTAAGATAGTAGAGGGGCATTATGTTTTTCTGGTCTGTGCGTCCTTCTGTCCGTCCATTCGTCAGTGTATGTCCATTTGTCCCACTGCAGGTTAGAGTTTTTGGTCAAGGTAGTTTTTGATGAAGCTGAAATCCAATCAACTTGAAACTTATTACACATGTTCCTTATGATATGATCTTTCTTATTTTAAAACAGAATTAATTTTTTGACCTCATTTTCATGGTCCACTGAACATAAAAGTTAAAAGTGCGAGATTCAGGTTAAAGTTTTTGGTCAAGGTAGTTTTTGATGAAGCTGAAGTCCAATCAACTTGAAACTTAGTACACATGTTCCTTATGATATGATCTTTCTTATTTTAAAACCAAATTAAACTTTTGACCCCATTTTCATGGTCCACTAAACATAGAAATTAAAAGTGTGAGTTTCAGGTTTAAGTTTTTGGTCAAGGTAGTTTTCGATGAAGTTAAAGTCCAATCAATGTGAAACTTAGTACTTTGTTCCCTTTTGGTTGATCTTTTTGACTTTAAATGCCAAATAAGAGTTTTTACCCAATTTCACGGTCCATTGAACATGGAAAAATGATAATACAAGTGGGGCATCCGTGTGTTGGGCATCCATGTACTTTGGACACATTCTTGTTTATTAATATTATAAAAGTAATATGCAAAAAAATCTGCTTAAAGTAAAGCTCTTAGAATATTTATATTTGAAATGTAGAGAAAAAATATTACAACATGTACTAATATGAAAGAAGGGCGTTAGGATAACGTCCTATCAATAAAGGCAGCTTATTCACCTCTAAATGTCTTTGTTTATGATTGCCATTAGTTGCTTTCTCATTGATGTATCTCTTTTTTAGCTCACCTGGCCCAAAGGGCCAAGTGAGCTTTTCTCATCACTTTGCGTCCGTCGTCCGTCGTCGTCCTGCGTCCGGCGTTAACTTTTACAAAAATCTTCTCCTCTGAAACTACTGGGCGAAATAAAACCAAACTTTGCCACAATCATTATTGGGGTATCTAGTTTGAAAATTGTGTCCGGTGACCTGGCCAACCAACCAAGATGGCCGCCATGGCTAAAAATAGAACATAGGGGTAAAATGCAGTTTTTGGCTTATGACTCAAAAACCAAAGCATTCAGAGGAAATCTGACAGGGGGTATAATTGTTTATCAGGTCAAGATCTATCTGCTGTGAAATTTTCAGATGAATCGGATGACCGATTGTTAGGTTGCTGCCCCTGAATTGGTAATTTTAAGAAAATTTTGTCGTTTTTGGTCATTATCTTGAATATCATTATAGATAGAGATCAACTTTTTACAGCGAAAATGTTCAGCAAAGTAAGATTTACAAATAAGTCAACAGGTCCAAAATGGTCAGTTGACCCATTTAGGAGTTATTGCCCTTTTTAGTAAATTTTTAACCATTTTTCGTAAATCTTAGTAATCTTTTACAAAAATCTTCTCCTCAGAAACTACTTAGCCAAATTAAACCATATTTGGCCACAATCATCATTGGGGTATCTAGATTAAAAATTGTGTTTTTTGACCCGGCCAACCAACCAAGATGGCCGCCATGGCTCAAAAAAGAACAGAGGGGTAAAAGGCAGTTTTTGGCATAGAACTCAAAAACCAAAGCATTTAGA
This sequence comes from Mytilus trossulus, assembly GCF_036588685.1. Taxonomy (NCBI): domain Eukaryota; kingdom Metazoa; phylum Mollusca; class Bivalvia; order Mytilida; family Mytilidae; genus Mytilus; species Mytilus trossulus. Next base: position 58,448,161 of record NC_086379.1, on the reverse strand, counting down.
GCAAAACTGACAGGGAGTGAATTTGTTTATCAGGTCAATATCTATTTGCTTCAATATTTTCACATGTATTGTACAACTGGTTGTTAGGTTGCTGCCCCTGAATTGATAATTTTAAGGAAATTTTGCCGTTTTTGGTTATAATCTTGAATATTATTATAGATAGAGATAAACTGTTAACAGCAATAATGTTCAGCAAAGTAAGATTTACAAATAAGTCAACATGACCGAAATGGTCAGATGACCCATTTAGGAGTTATTGCCCTTTATAGTCAATTTTTAACAATTTTCATTAAATTTGTAAATTTTAACTAACATTTTCGACTGACACTCTTAGGCCAAGTTCAATATAGATAGAATGATTGTAAGCAGCAAGAATGTTCAGTTAAGTAAGATGTTCAAACACATCACCATCACCAAAACACAATCTTGTCATGAATTCAAATGCGTCCTTTGTTTAATATTCACATAGACCAAGGTGAGCGACACAGGCTCTTTGGAGCCTCTAGTTTATTCAAATGTACACTCTGATTCTAGAAGAGGGGGTTAATATGGTTTGCTTTACTCTACAATGGTGTAAAAACTATGTAAATACCAGTACTATAATTAAATTATAACTGATTTAATTGTTTGCACGAAAATTTGGAAACATTTTAAGAAATGCTGATTTATTTTCGGCTTTCAGACTTTTGAAATTGAAATCGAAATTGTGGTAAATTTTGGCATAAAATAACAAATAAAAGATAGTGATTTCATTAAATTATGCTGACTAGTGAAATCTTTAATTGATCTTAAAGCTAGATTGATTTAAAGTATATTTTTTTCTTAAAAGAAATTCTACTTTTAAAATTTGCACTCTAGAATCACCTAGTCAACTGTAAAAACAGCTGATTAAGGTAAACATTGGAATAATGTCAAAAGAAAAATCCCTAATTCTATATTCAAACTGTAAAAACAAAGAAAATCCAAGTCATACTTGAGCTCGATCCAAAAATTTTACATAAAAATGATTACATTCCTCAAATTTAGAAATAAGTTCCCCTAATGCAAAGCTTCAAGATTTTTTATTACGAGAGGGGAAAAAATACTAGGCCAAGAGAAAAATGGAATATAATTGAAAATTCCTTCAACAATTGGACAATTTGGCAATTTGCATAAATTTAGGGGCAATTAAATAGCATATCAATCATTGTTTCAGATCTTAAAATGCATTTACCTTTTTAAAATTTTATATTACTTAACTAATTTCAATAAATTTAGAAAATGAAAAGAATACAAATTATAATTTTGCTTAGCCTGCAGGACAAATTCCTGTAGGTCTTCGTGATGAAATTCTTTAACCTAATATGATAAATCTTTAAAGTGGATTATCAGCTTAGACCATATTAAACAAATTCTTTGGTCAATCTTGAACAAAAGTCTCAGCCAAGTGTTGTGTAAACAAATGAATGTGGATTAAAAAGAGGCACACGGTCATTTCAACTTTTTAATGTGCAGGGTTGGACTTTCGATAATCCAGATTAAAAAGTGGACCACACGCATGTCTTAAAAGGATGCATTCTTTTATTATTAACTGGTGCAAAGTTTGAATTTATTATTAGATCTATGCTGCAATAAGATAAACTAAATCATACATGTAAGAAGGGTCATAACCTGTGTCACATGATATTTCATTGGTTTCTTGTAATTTCATGCGACTTTTCGAGAAATTTGTTCAGAAAACGGTTTTCTTTTTTAGAGCAGTAACAGATTTTGTGGAATGAACGAAGAAAAAGAACTCAGACTTTAACAGAGATATAGGTGTGTAATAAATGTATATAGAGACTTGTATGTTACTAAGGTGCAAATCATTTTATACATATTCAAACAGAACTTTGTTTTTAGTTACAGTAGGAGTGCAACTTCAAAGCAGAGCATGCATACATATATTTATAATTGGAAAAGATAAGAAGAAAAAGAAAATCCATTAATTGAGTATTTACAAAATAAACTGCAAGTATTTTATCTATATTTTCAATTTAAAAAAATCTTTTATACAGATCCGAAGATATAATGGTTTGTGCCTTAGTATGTTTCTTTAACATGAATTTAAGTAATAATACTAAATCCTTATTATAACCCCAACTTTCTGATCCTTTTGCATAGTTTCCTTGACTACATTATTAGGTCCAAGAACACAGTTATTGTCCTTTGGTTTTCGTTGTCTATGAATATAGTCCTTTGTGTAAAACAGTGTTTACTTGCATGATTATTTGATACACTTTCCCAATTTATTTCTTGATATTAAATGCATGAAATATTAGGTAGGGGGGTGTAATTACATGTCAAAAAAATTTGGGTGCTGAATCTTTATGTTAAGTAGTGATTTGGTCCAGTTCAAAAAGGTCAAATTTTATCATATCCGAAGCTGTCAAACTGAATTTTACACCCCCTTCACACAGAATTGTCAATATTTTGAGTTAGAGCTGGTAGAAGTTTCTATAATTTTGATATTATTTGTCTCACTCGTAGTACTCTACACTGTAAAAATCTTATTGAGAAAGAGCAGATGCGATTTTTTAATTTAAATTAATTGTCTAAAAGAAATGCAGTACGAAATAACTGTGTTCGCTGGCCATTATTAACTGAAGCCTTAGGTTTTTGTCGAGAACAAAGTTGTTGGGTTTGGAATTCTAAGTTGTCACTCAGTAAATGAATCATAACCCAACTTTTAGAAAGTGTAGTATTTCAATTTTGAGAATCCCTTCTATTTTATTTTTTAACGATGGTGATTAATTAAGGTTTCCTTTGCCCAAGATTGGTTATTCATTTGCCTTGATATTGAGTTAAAATAGGGATAAGAATTTGTCAAACCTTTCACTTTTCCGCTTTTATTTTTTTAATAGCAAAGAATTTTCTACTTGACAATTTCTCAAAAGAAAGTAAAAAGAGATTACTTATGGAATTTCTAAATTTGACAATTAGAATTACGTTTTTAAATTTCTTTAATTTGTTTACAATACCTAAGAAATTACTTATCAGCAATATTTAGTTTGCTGAGTCGACAAATATTATAAGAGTCCTGGTTTATCAGTAATAATGGCTTAATGCAAAGATTCTTTAAAATTATGCAAAAGTAATTCTATTTGTTTGAGGGATAAGGCCTAAAGGGAATTGATCAGGACCAAAGAACTTAAACCATTATTCAAACATGATTTGGCTGAAATATTTGTGTAACAAACAATCAGACTTGCCGTTATAAGCAAGGGTAAGGGTATTAGCTACATAATTGTATATATTGCTTAATAAGCAAATATTTTATGGTTTTTAAAAATGATAGCCGCATAATTTTTATTGAAATACCTGTCCGATGAACAAAGAACGGAATTTGAGTTCATTATGTCTTCATTTACATTTTGGTTATAGTTAGAACTATAAATTGACCCAGTTTAAAAGGTCAGTGGTATGGAAAAGGGCACATCAATCCCATCCCATTATCTATGGCTCTTTAAAACAATTCATCACACGTTGGCTTTGTAAAGGCTCGGTATTTAAGGACACAATTGAAAAATTCTTTTATAATTCAGGCACTAATTTACATTGTTATGTCTTCATGGTGATGAAACATACTTAAAATTCTGTGGTATTTAGAAACCTTTTAATAAGAAGTCACTGTGATTACCCCTTCAAAACTATGCTAATCACAGGAAAAGATATTTGTTCTTCGTCCGTTTATCAACTCTACCTGTGTAAGTACATGTAAAACTTTTTTTACCGTGAGATTGTCATAAACCTGACATATTCATATGATTTGTTGTCATTTATTTAGGTCATGTCAACTCCTTCAAAGAAAGTAAAAAGTCTTATTGCATATTTATAAAGATTTCCATTATGGGAGAAGTTTATATTTGCATAAAGTATAATTTAACTTACTGGTTATGTTGTATTTTCTTTTTCAGTTTTCTTTTTTGTTATACAATTAAATTTTTCATTTCAATATTTTTATGATCTTTTGTTAAAATATGCTAATTGGAAATAAAATCTATAGTAGATAAGGTGGCTGCTTGAAAATAAAATTTGATTTTTTTAAGTTGTAAATTTGAAAAAATGAAATCTGAGTTTGTATCATATTGAAAAGTTTGCTTTCTAAACAGCTACAGGTTGAGAAGAAGAAATATAATCTATATGTTGTAATTGATGATCTTTACTAAAAGATACAATGCAACGTTAAAATGGTGTCCTCGTACACATGTTGCAACAAGGGACATGTACCATTCATACAATTTTAAGATTACAAACAGTGTCACTTCTCCGATTGTAAAGGAATTTTGTTAAGGAATTTTGTAACTTAAATCTTGTATAGAATGTAGCCTAATTTATAAGTTGCAGTGTACCTATCATGTTATTGACACTCGGTACAAGCACAGACATCACTTTAACAGTTAAAATACACAATTCCTGTTAAACCCTTTCAAATTGTTTAGAACTATATATGTAGGGAATAAGTACTTCATTTCCATGGAGGAATTTTGTAAAAAGTTGTTGGGAAAATAGAGGCTGAAAATAAATGAAAAAATGCAGTGGGGGTGATTAAAATAGTTATACAAATGCAAATTTACATATTTTTATTTATGTCTACCCATTTTATCTATTGGCTCTCTAATGAAGTTAAAGAATTTTCATGAAATTTAATTATTAATAAAGAACTGCCGAGACTTTTTTGGTATATAAATAAGATCTCTTGGTGACCATTTGTAGCTCATCTCAGGGCTGTCTTTTCCCCTTCTTTGTTTTGGTCTCTATGTATGAGGAGAATAGTAAGTAAATGTTAGTAAAAAAATCTACACACAAACATGAATGGATAGACTCGCGTTAATCAGTAATGGATATTAATAGCACTTTAAACTTTGTCTGACCTGATTATTGCACATGTGCACCCTGTGAGTTGATGCTGCACAATTTTGTTTGCTAAGGTGCAAAAGATATGTCAAGTATGCAGCCCTGCAACAACAATTATTTTCATTCACTGAATTCTTTTTGGGTGTGTCTGTCTACATTTCAACAAAATCATTGAAATATAATTAATATTTGTTGCTTTTATTTATAATGGTATAATTATGGCTAAATAAATGTTTAGATTTATAATTCTATACTAAAACTTCAGCTAGTTTTATGCATCTTTTAGGTTCAACTGTTTTTGCTTCAGTATCTTCTATTTTAATAGACGTCTCTTCTTATTGAATACAAAAAAATAATTAAATACCCAAACCCCAAGCCCCATGTGAAATTGTGCAAAAGTGAAATGTATTATGATTTGTCAGATTTGAAGTTGAATGAAGTTGAAGACAGACTTTTTTAGGTGAGGAATTCTCGAATGTTGTAGAAGTTGTAGTTAAACCTAAACTAAATGTTAGAATCATTTGCTATTGCTAAAGTTATGAGCAGGATTTAAAGAAAAGTTGCGTTTAGAAATTCTGATAGCATCATGTGTATGCAACATTTCCAGAAATCACAGTAATTAGTCTCTCACTTTAGTCCATTGTGTCCATAGTTAAGCCATGGCAATAATAAATGAACAAAAAGATTTCTGAATTTACAGTACAAAGCAACATGATTGTGTTCCTACTTTGGCAGTGTAAAATTTTACTTCTATTTTATATGATCTCAAAAAATTTATTCAATTCATTCAAAACTGAATAGGAAATCTTTATCATAATATAAGCAAAAAATGTTTTTTTTGTTTGTTTGTTACCTGATGTTTTCTTATATGATAACTATGTAAAGTAAGTTGTTTTATAACAGTTAAAAATTACTCTATCTGCACTTAATTTTTCAAGTCTCAACTTTTCTCAAATTCATTGATTATATTCTGTTTACTGAAAAACGGAAAATCAGTGAATAGAATATGTAGAGCTTAAAGTTAATCTTTGACCTTTAATGGATTTTTTTGGTAAACCACAAGAAGAATAAGTGTTTTTTGTCGGCAGAGTTTGGAAGGATCCTATTGATGAGCAGGGGAGCGAGTTAAATCTGACTTACAATCTTACCTACAATCTCTCACGATTATTAAGTATATTGCTGTCATGTGATTATAGTTCATAAACATGAATGAAAAAATATTATATATTTTCAAATTTTATGAATGGAAATGAAACTTATTTACATAAATTTTCATTCATAAGTTTCAAAAGTTTATTGACATCGATTCAGTTAATGGCCGACTTATTTCCTAAAAAAGAAAGTTAATTTTGTTATGAAATACAAAAAGCTTGTATAATCTAGTCAAATATGTTATAATTATTCAAATACAATTCAAACTAATTTCAATATCCTTTTTTCAGATAATATGTAGTTTTATTTTAGATTTTATTTTTTAAAGTACACATAGTACATTGTTTAAGAAGAAAAGTAGTTCTGGTTTAATTTATACAAAATAGATGTAATAAATTTACATATAACAAAACAAAAAACTTTTTTCCTGTCTTCAACAAAAGTAGATTAATTAATATTCAGAAAAATACATATATCACAAAAGTCTTTATCATTTAAAATTGTATTCTAATTTAACTTTTCTGGTTTTTTTTGTACACCTAAAGGTATTTTGTTTTCAGTTTTGCCAGCCATGAAATAAAATTTAAATCTTGTCTGCTATTAAGCTGTTTTAAAATTTAAATATATTTTCTAAACTCATTCATCTTCTGTTGTTGATAAAATGTAGTTGATGTTTTGTATAAAAGGAATGTAAAGTATTTGTGTCAGTGGAACATGACATGAGAACAGGTAAATGTAGGAGTTTAGACGGGAATATCTGGGGAAAGTTACTTGGTTCTCAAAGCAAGCACGGTACAGGTAATACAAATTCAGGTATTTAAATTATTTTAATTTTTTCTTAATATATTACATTTTCAAAAAAATTATTGTTACTAAGAATTTCTTTTAAAAATAAATTGAAAATATCTAAAAGATAAAGTAAACTTGCATGGTTTTCAAAATTTTCAGAAATGAATGATTTCCCCCTTTTTTGCATGAATTGTGTTATAAAGAGTTATTTCCCCTGAGGGGGAATTTATACTGTATGCATTTAGCTGTTGCTAAATGAATATTTGTCATTATTTAGTAATTGAATTTCTCATCTTAAAGTCAGCCATTCTTGCCAAATATTGTAAGATTTTATAATTGATTAAAGTAAATATAAAATTTATGAATAGCACTTAAAATATCAATTTGTTATAAGATCGTGTCACAATAAAAATATTTTTTTCTCTCTATTTTTATGCAACACTAAATTAAGGAAAAATTGATGTAGCAGAATTTGAAAATAAACAATGTGTGATAGACTAAATGTATTTACTTATAAATAATAATGCCTTTTCTAATATGCACTCACTGATCAACAGTATTCAATTGTAAAAAATGTGAATATGAGATCGCAATAAGTATATATATTCTGTTTGAAACCAATTACTGTATATGTTAAGGCCTGAACGAGGCCTATATATATTTATGTGTATGTGAGAAAAAGTGTGATTAGATATGTGAAGATCAAAAGTAGGTGACAAGTGGGTGTAAACTGACCTGTTCCCAACATGTTTATTCTGGGAGTATAAAACATCTAATGATTCATTACCTACATGACAACTAAAAGGCAACATCTATCAACTCTCAGTGAAGGGACATATTTCTCAGGTTTCTAGGTAAAAATATACACCTTGGGAATATATGAATAATCTTATATGAAAGGCAAATATAAAATTCAGAAGTTTTATTAATGGGTGGGTGGTATGGAAATTCTAAATTAGGATTTTAATATAAATACCTACCATTTATATGACTGATATAAGTCCCAGTTTTTGGAGTTCTTTGGTCGGGTCTCCTTGACTGATTTAAGAAGAAAGACATTTTTTCTGAATATACCATGTGACAACAATCTTATTCAAAATCTGAAATCTTTAAATAACTGAAAATAAGGAATTTTACCAGTAATGTATTAGATTTGGTAAAGAGTTACTAGTAAACTGCTCACAAAGTCTCTTTTTATCTAGATATATATTTGATGTACCGGTAAACCATTCTGAAATGGTAAACCATTCTGAAATCAAAGTAAATGCTGTCATTGAATGAACAGGAATTGGGTTAATTCATTCATACTACTATCACAAGTCTATAACACTGCTGGTGGACTATTAGTCACGATGGTTACCATTAACACAATAGCCAATATTTTGGTATGGTTTAATTTTGTTAGACTATGATACAATTGTAGTAAAAGTAGAGTAGCATCTCCCAAGGTTACCTTTATTCTTTTTTTGGCTGTTTTATTAGTAAGATTGATAATTGATGTTCACACATATTTTATATATTTTGCTTCTAAAACTTTTGGTCATAAGAATAACTGGCGGAATATATTCAAAGTTAAAGATCTAAGTTTTTACAAAAGTGAGCAAGGGGGCCTCTGGTTCAACTCCTGATGTTCCAACAACATAGGACTAACAGTGTCATTTTGGTCTTTTGTGGATAGTTGTCTCATTGGCAATCATACCACATCTTCTTTTTATACCATTAATTGATTTACTGAAAAGCTAAATTCAACATGATTACCAGAAGCAGAAAACAGTGGAAAAACTGTGATGCAAAAAATTATGTTTAAGAATTCTTGTTTTAGAAAAGTCAAAACATTCTTAGTCTATAATTTAATATGTTTGAACTTTTAACTTCTGTTAAGATTTTTATACTACACAGGATATAGTTCATTATAGACAAATTACAATGTATATATAAGTAATATAGGTCAGACTTTCTGTCAATTTTTTGCAGAGAAATTACCACAGAACAACCTGTTAAAATAGTTTTGGTTTCAGATGGAAATCTAATTTAACCAGATCAATGAAGCTGTACTTATACCCATAAACTTAATGTTCCTAACAATAATTATTATTTATTTGAGGCGTTTAGCTAAGAATGCAGATTACTGCTATGTTTTTTTTCCTACATGAGTTTTTATTAAGGATAATTGTAATGTTTGATGAGTTATGTTCCCACATGTATTGAATGGCTCGTAGACAGCCCTACTTCCGGCTTCTGTGCAGTAATGAGGCATTACCCGTACATCTATTACTGATAAAAGATATTTTTTGTTCAATAACTAATGCAGATTTTTGTTTAAGAACAGATATATGTATTTCAGGTACAAACCACTGTGCAATGAATTTACAGACAGGCGTTGGCTAAAGATATCAAAAAGGTATTCATTAGTTATAGGCAAAAAAATCTTCAAAGATAATTTTTTCTATTGTCTTCAGAAACTTTTCAGAGCCTGATATTTACACATTGTTGAATTTTGTTTTAAGTGCTTACATTAGCAAAGTTTTTCTTCATAAACTTGGATATATTTCAAGCACTTTGGAATCTATCAGCGATGCATTTTTTTAATACAGAATAATGGCAACATGTAGAATCTTATAATTTATATGCATTACATCTGTTAATTTATGAATTCTATTAAATAGATCTTTTACTCAGTTGAATGGCTTTATTTTTTGTAATTTTATGGTAACCCTTTTTACTTTCGTTTTTTGCCCATCTGAGCTAGAATTTTAAACTGAGTTTTGCATGTAAAAAATGCTGAATGACACTTTTTCAACCACACAATATTTAGTTAAGATTTGTGACATTTCGTATTATAATGTTTTTAATCTATATTCATTGAAATATGTGTGACAAGTTTTTGATAAAAAGTGATTTATACTGGAATTTTGCCATTTCGTTGGTCAATAAACTCAATATTATTTATGATATCTTCTGATGGTACTGATAGTTGGGCGATGGCCAGAATAGGTTTCTCTAAACTGATGTGTCCATAATCAAGGTCAAAATATAACTATGTACAAGTATGTATATTTGATAGTTGTTCAAGTACTTATTTATACAGTTGCTAAAAGGTATAATAAATTAAATCATCATTTTATCTTTTTACAGCTTAGTTGGCTATTTTTGTGTCATCTGTTGTTTGAAACATTCACCTGAAAATTAGAAGATAACAGTATTTCATTGGAGAATTTGCAGGCATCAATTGGTGATCTGATGGATGCAGATTTTGTTGCAAGTTGCAACCATCAAATAAAAAATGGTGTCCTCAAATCTTCAAATACATTACTGTTATTCCAATTCTCATGCAATCGTAAAAAAACACCACTTATCATATTTTTTCAAATCAGTCCCAACACATTTTGACTTGAGCATACTTGATTGAACAAAAAAGTTGCCCTTTGACAGGACACATCCCCTTACATAGACATATTAAAATCATTACGTGGATGCAATATTTTATATAACCATGTTAGATGTTTCAAAGATAAAAGGGAAGTGAATGAACGCTTTATGTGCGAAAGCGGCTTTAAGCCTTGAAAATATATTGCGAATTCAGACATTGATGTGCACTCAATATTGGGATTGTTGCTAATGAATAAAATCATAAAGTCAATTAATGAATTCAGGAAATATTGCATACAAAAAATCATGATCAGAATTTAAAATGCAAGTTCCAAATAATACTGAACTAATCCTATCATATTTGGTTACAAAAATTCCTTAGTGTTCAGGATGAAAGTTTTTTTTACACCATAGTACAGATGTACTTCATCAGTGTAAGTCATAAATAATCTCTGAGGGTATTGACCTCCATTGATATACAAAATGTATACATTCTCAGCTCAAAGGAAATCCAAATTGTTTACACAACGTGAGGAGAAGCATTGTTTTAATTGAAGCAGATTGGCCATATATCATTGTCAGATATATTGTGGGGGTTGCTGCCAGTTACACATTATTCATAATTTGTGGAATCAAAAACATTTTTTGTTCAGTAGGGAATCCAGGGGTTGGAACCCGCCCCTTTTTTTGGGTTGATCAATGCATTTGAATGGGAACATATGGTTGGGACCCCCCTTTTGAAAATGAAAGGATCGGCCCCTGTTCAATAAGCAGTACAATGATGTTATAAGAAATATTTGGCCGTAAACTTCTGTATTTGGGGATAATAAGCCTACTGAACTGGTTTCTTGTAGACTAATATAAAATTTAGAGATGGGAAATGTTTGTAGGAGACAATCATCAAACAGAGACCTAATGACCTAGATTTAAGCACCTTAAGGTCACTAGTTTTCAACAATGACAAACAGTCATTTTCGATGCTGAATTAAGTCGTTTGAAAGTTTATTTTAATACTACAATAAAATTCAAAATGCATGTTTCCTATTTTATGTAACAATATGTTTTAGATGTATTAAATAAACTACTTCAATTGTGTTTTATTCTTTTTTGTAAATGAAGCACTATGTTACATTAAAAACTATTGATTTTTATATGTGATATTTCATTCATGATAATGTGTGAATGAAATACTTGATGAATATTAATAGTTGTATCGTGACTCACCTACTAATTTATTAATGACCAGTAATAATGATGATGCAGTTATTATAGTAATTATTTGAGATTTCTTTTTTTTACATGTTTCACTTGAAAGTGTCAAGTGAAGGGAATACAACCTGTTATTCATGGTTGATGGAATGTTTTACCATCCTTTTCAAAATACAAGAAATATACAATTGCCATAGATATAGAGGCAAACTAAAAAATTGCATTGAGTGGTTTCTTTCTGAGTGAATGTATTGGTTTCAGTAAATCTAAAATATTAAATTTAACAATTGAATTTTAGACCAATGATAACAGAACACGTTATTTATGCATTCGTAAAATTGAAATCAATATGGAATCATAATGTCTAAATTAGTTACTTTTTATTCTGTTCATGGAAATTTTAGTTTATTTATCTAGCTTAATACAAGTGGAAATATAAAATGGGGAAAAGGATTCTTATTCAATTTAGAAATAATGAGGTCAATAAACTTTTTATTTTTTTTACCCTTTTACCGACATATTTATGGTACATGTACTATTGGGCTAATGCCGCTACAAGGCAGCACTCCCACCCGCAAAGTGGAAAGGGATTAATATAAGTTGCAAAACTTGTTTCCCAATCCACTATAAATAAATATGTTTAAACTAAACTAAAAGACTGAAAAATAAGGATAATAAGAATTTCAGAAAATAGTGTGAGTATATATACATAAATGTTAATTAATAAAAGAGTGCAATTTTAAAGCAATATGAATTAGTAGACATATTATGAGTCTTATTAAAAAAAAAAAAAATGTGAAAGGTCATCTCAAATTTTCAGCAAGTTTTTCTATAATTCTTTTGACCTTTGTTCATGTCAGTTAATTAGTCTAAATGTAATATAAACTGGATTTACTTAGTAATGATAATAGCTGGGTGCAAGTACACTTAATGCATTAATCTGGATTGATTGCAGGGAGAATGTTTATACTATTGTAGCCTGGCACCAATTTATCCTGTATGTCCCCAAGGGACAAATAAATGTGAGGCGACTAGAAGGGCAATTATTTTGTTTTCTGAATAAATATGATATATAATGTAAAGCTGTACATATTATCTTCTCTGAGACAATTATATTACTTAAAAAGCATGATTCATAAATATGTATTTTAACTGTCTGTTCCAGTAAAAAATAAATTTATTCCTCATTGTGTTGTATGAATATAAAGTAATTTGTCTCTTATGGCAGATCTCATCATATAAACTGCTTCATAACATTTTCTATTTAACTTTTAGCATTGGAACTCTTTCATAAGGCCTGTGTAAATTAATGTTTTTAAAGATATCAGGGCTTTTGAAAAAGCAACAATTTTTGTATTAAAAACATAGAGTTCTTATGAAATTGCCATTTTATTTTAAATTGATTGCCTTATTAAATAGCTGACTTTCCTAAAGAATGCATGGATCTTGTGATAGAAAATTTTATACAAATCATTTGTGTCATTGAAAAGGACACATCCATACGAAAAAGAATATACATGTGAAAAAGTCATATAAATTCTTGACAAATTACGTGCCATATATATTATAAAATGATCTTGGCTAATTTATGCTGACATTTATTTGTACTTATAGGTTTAATATTCCATTGATAAAAGTTTGTAATGGAATATTTTAACACAGTAGATAAAAGATTTAAGCTTATAGAATTTGTTTCCCATCAAACTTTGTTTTGTTCAATGAAGGCATACAACTCATGTTAATGAAAATTTATAGTGACATGGGGGAAAAATAACTAAGCATGTAGCTACAAATAAAATTACAAATACTTTTAGAACTTAAAATGCTTAACTGTTTGATAAATCACAATACATGGTGGTAGAGAGTTTCATATCACATGTGAACATTTACTTCTTCCCAAATGATTTTCAGGCAAAAAAATGATAGAATTTAGATAGCCCACCCCTCTTGTCATCTAAAAGCAAAATGAAATAATATTTAATTTAGTATGGACTAAAGTACTTATTAAAGATACCAAAATAACTTGGTAAGACATGCATTGAATAAAAAATAGAACTGTTGTTGTTTCACTAAATTCTGGATAAGAATGAATTAGAACTGGTTTTAACAAGTAGGTGTCTTAGAAAGTGAACCCCCCTTTAAGTACCCTTGCCACTGTATCTAATAAAATATTGGTCAAGTGTTTACATATCATTGTTAAGATATAGGTCATGAAAGCTATCAGTGATCATAGGACTATAGAGAAACATAAATTTGAACATCATTTTTACATCACAAATCAATACATAATCCTATTAGGCTATCTATAGTATTGACTTACTGCTTTTTATGGAAAATTCACCAAAAAATGATGAGTTTTCCCTGATGACACAATTTTTGTGTTAGTGAGGCAAATGTTTAATATTGTAACCTGATCCCTGTTTAATTACAGTGAACTGGAACCTTAGAGATTGACACCAATGGACTCTTGATTGGTCTGATTGGTAAAGAAGAATTAAGGTGAAGGAAAATGAACTTGAGTTAGTATCAGCCACCATAATCAAGTGTTTCCTGTGTTCGAGAAGGGGTGTTACAGAATGGCTGTCATGGCTGTCCAAGGTATGGAAAATTTTAATCTACAATTGTGTGTTAATGTCTCACTCAGACAGATGTATGATAGGAGGGGGCAGGTGTTAGACAAGCCTCCAAACAATAGGGAGAGTTATACATATAAATTTGGCAACATCAGGACTCACTTGAATTTTATTCTCAGGTAAAATATACAGTTCTGTATAGGTAAAATATGTATACTGTTTTGAGTTGAATATTTTTTGTGAATTAAGAGGAGTTTTTAGGCAATTTTTTCTTGGGTTTCATTTAATCATTTTACTCTGACATTTAAATATTGTGTAGAGTGATTTTCAAACATAAGCATTGATTGCCAAAATTGAATTTTGCCTATTTTCTTCTTTTTTTTAAGAATGATAAATTGAAAAAGTTATCAAAAACATGACAGATCAAATTTTGTAGTTGATGACTGATGCAGCTTACAATTGCTGTTTGTATTAACATATATACTTATATGTTGTCTTTGTATGGAATAAAGTTTGACCCAAGAAAGTTCATAATCTTAATAAAACTCAGTTTGTAGGTTAAATAAATTCATAATCACATGACTAAATTGACCTTGACTTTAACAATTGTTGTACCTAAATACTTACTTAACTTTTCTGCGTAATCTCTGAAAAGGTAAATTATGCAGCCATAAATTATAATTTTCGTTTAAAAAAAAAGAAATGTAAAATCAGAAAAACCTGGTTGTGACAATTCTCAATTGCAATTGCATTTGTTTAAGTAGTATTTAATTCGTAGTGACAGTTTAAGGACATCTAAATATAGAATTTTATAACAAGACAAACAGGATGGGTTTTTATGAATGATAGCCCGATTTCATTGATAAGTGATTTCCTTCCTATAAACTCCTACAATTATGTATTACTCACGATTATAATGATCAGTAATTGACCTTCCATAAATTTCACATATAATTTGCTTGATTCATACATGTTAACATTGTATGTGAATGTCAACGAGTCTTAGTCTATTTTATCTTGTTAATTATAGATTTATTACTTTTTCATATTAGTCTTTAACCTTTAGGGTTGTCATACTTTTCCAAACATTTGACAGTTCAAATCTCCTATAAAGTGTTGAACTTAACATATTGTATCACAGGAACTAGTTATGAGAGTTACTTCCCTTACTTTGTAACCACATGGTCATTATTGATGATCATTTAGAAAGTAATTTTAATGAATAAATGAATGTAAAAGTAAGATTTAATGGTGGCTGGAGGGTGCATATTAACATGTGCGCTGTAAATAACAACCTACCAGCAATTAATGTGAAATGAAAAAAGAAAACATAAAAAGAACTGGTTATGCAGTGATTAAATGTCATTAGATTTGAAGAAAAAAAAGACATTTGTTGGTACCAAATAATTGAATTTTAAGACATTTGTTTTTTAATTTTAAGTTGCAAGATATCACCAGGAAAGGGGAGGTAACTTACAAAAGGATAACACTTATTGTCTATATCCGGTTACATTGATTAAAAACACAACAACAAACTAAATGACCTATATTTGATGTAACATTATCATTTTGAAAAAAAAAGAAGAAATCAGAAGGAAGAAAAAGAAGAAAACTGTCTTCCATCCAAATGATGTACTTATAAATTGTTTTTAAGAGTACAGAGATGATTTTATGGTGCTTTTAGTGCATGAACCATTTCCTACAAAAAAAAAATGAATTACAGGTGCAAAAGGAAAGTGTGTCATTGAGTATGTCATTTTTTTGCTGGTCTTTTGATCATTAGAAAGGCCATTAGGACTGGATGTCTCTGTAATTTGACAGTGAAATTTGTCTTACAAAAGTTATAAGTAGTAGTTTCCTGCAGTCAAAGGTGAACGCATTGAGTGTAGATATATTGTAGTGCAAGAAAAAGTCATTTGCATGTATTAAACTTGCATTATACACATGTAATCACCTCATGCCTTTAGTTGAATTGATTTGTAAATAAGAAACTTGATTTTCTCCCATGAAAAGATAGTATAAACATTTAATCAATGTGAACATGAATTCTATGCATGACCTGAAGGCTAAAATAAAATTTGACCTAGTAGCCTTTATCTGTTGATGGACTTGACAAACAGCCAAAATATGATGGAGGGTGATCTTTTAGAAAATACAAAAATTAGGAAAAAGAAAAAAAAAGTTAAATTTTCTGTATTAAAAGATAAGACATTTTCTGAAAGTAAAATTTTTCCTCCCTCACAAGTACTTGACCTAGATTTTATCCTATAGCTGTCATAGTGAGCCTGTTCATTGATTTACTGTGTTGAGAATTCCTTTCTATTAATAGAACAGCTTGAGTTGTGTCTGTTACAGAGGAAATCCTCACCCTGGGAGATCTGACCCACAAGTAAGATAATACTACTGTTTTTTATGAATGAATTGCCTTATTTTGTACTTTATCTTTTTTTCATTGATAAAAGAATCATTCAAGTTTTAGACCGAAAATCTGTTTGTTTGTGACTGAAGATGATCATGTAGTCTTGTGTGAACCTAACTTGAATAATGCTTTTGAGAACTTGCGATCTTTTGATATTTGATCTTTTAATATTTTTATCGTACCATAATTGTAAAGTAAATATTTGCAATTCAATTTAAATATTGGAATTTTGACTATAACCTAATAATATTGGTTAATGCGCAGTACAAGGTAAGAAACATACTTTAATACATTTATAATCCATAAACTTTCATGTAATAGAAATGAATTAACAGAGATGAAAATGGAGGTTGCAACCCAGCAACACAACAGAATCAGTATAAACATCTAGAGGGTAACATATGGTTTTCAACAATATACAAGTATTTACCATATGCTAAGCTTCAGCATCGTCCTGGGTAAAGAGTCTAGACAATTTTTAATAAAATTGATAGAGACTACCAAAATTCCATTCATTAACACCAGTTGGTATTACATTTTAGAAGAACATGGTATTTTATTTTTTAAATGTTTTTAACATTTAATTTTATATTTTCAATTTGAAATATTTGCTGCTGAATAAGACAAGAAAAAGAGGCAATTTGTACATCGAAGAATATCTCACATTTGTCATGTTTGATTTACTAAATTTGCAAATTTTTTACAAAATGTAAGGGTTAATAATTTTTTTTTCAACTTGGCACTTCAGAGCCTTTTTCGCCTATCCTAAAAATTAGATTGCCCTTTTAAACTGAACTATAACTGAATTTGATAACATGGTACCATGAAAATGGACAGTTTAACGATTGCTTGGGGAAAGATATGTAAATTGTTTTGAGTATCAAAACCACAAATATTTCTGACTGAATATTTTTGGTCCTTTATTGCTAAGCATAGAATATAAAAAACATTTTTGATAAATGACTTTAATAAATTGCCCGAAAATAAGTTAACCCATTCATGTTTTGTTGTATCTTCTGGCTACTGTATTTGTCACTGAATATTCATAAAATTTTATCATCTAAAAGAGGGATTGGTTAAAACAATATAAGAATAATGGTTATGTCAACAGGAATATGAACCAGTTATATGCTCTGTCTGGCTTTCATGCGTACCAACTGTTACATGGGGAATTGTTGGATTAATTCAACTTGATATTTCTAGTAGAGAAAAAAGGTCAACCGACTAGAAGATTAAGCTTGGTCATATGCACTTCTTATATGTACCACCAATGTTTGTAATACAACTGTCTGTCCGTCAATCGTGATTTTCCAACAATAGATATAGGAAGATGTGGTGTGAGTGCCAATGAGACAACTCTCCATCCAAATAACAATTTAAAAAGTAAACCATTATAGGTTAAAGTACGGCCTTCAACACGGAGCCTTGGCTCACACCGAACAATAAGCTATAAAGGGCCCAAAAATTACTAGTGTAAAACCATTCAAACGGGAAAACCAACGGTCTAATCTATATAAACAAAACGAGAAACGAGAAACACGTATATATTACATAAACAAACGACAACATTCCTGACTTAGGACAGGTGCAAACATTTGCAGCGGGATTAAACGTTTTAATGGATCCAAACCTTCTCCCTTTTTCTGAAACAATAGCATAACATCACAACATAGAAAAACATAAGATAAAATATCAATTGGCAGACTGAACTCAATCAAAAAACGTATGATTACACAATGAACGAATAAATTTGATCTGCGATATCTGAATACAAATGCACAGTTAATAAAATATTAGAGACAAACATTCATGACCAAAAAGCTAACAAACAAATTCAAACACACTGAGAAATATTTAACCAATCAATGTTCACTTTAGAAAAAAAAACGTTTTTTTATAATCTTGAAGTTTATACAAATGTTGTAAGAATAAGTGAAAAATTGAAGATATTACAAATAATCAAAGCTGGTGTACAGACAAGATCCATATAAATAAAAAATAACAAAAAAGCATTATAAACAGTATCAACAGGTCGAATTAACAAGAAAATACGATTTGAGAGTACTTATTTTTCGATTCTGTAAAACCAGAACATAGATTTCTATAAAGTTGGTCTCTATCACCCTTAGGGTGTATACAGTATGTATGTAGTTTTAGAAAATGGCTGCAATCATTCTAAACATTTTAAAAGTTTCAATTGTTATTCTTATAAAAAAAAATTAAGTACGGCAGAGGAATGAATAATTGGTTGCAGCTTAAACTGGCCTGTTAGGAGAATTATACCTTTTGCTTAACACTAGTTACTAAGGAATGAAAGGACCTAAAAAAAGGCCTATGAAAAAACAGTTTTCTATAAATTCAGAAATTATTGAGAATTTTGACGAAGGGTCTTAAATGCAAGATAAGTTATTGTGAATTCAGAAAAATCTGCTGAGTTATATGTATCAGATGTAATCGGAATGCAAGATTTTATTATTTCATACTCTTTCATTATTTGACTAATAAATACCTTGCAATAATTTCTAAATTTACAGTACTCTTTTACTGTCAGTAGCCTAGTAGATATGGAACTGACATTTATTGTATAATTGTTTAATGACAGTAGTTACACATTAGATAATTGTATAATGAGTAGTTACACATCAAGATTTGGGTTTAATTATGATTCAATGAATACTGTCCTAAAGTAACCTAATGAACTTGTAACATTGATATAGAAATGAATGCAGCAACTTTAGAGGCACATTGACCTGCTTTTCAGGTGCCCAAATGATCAGTACATGTACAGCCCTACTTTAGTCAAGTACGAGATTATTCCAAGAATACTTATTTTCTACTTTGATATTCAAAATTCTGCATCTTGATAAATGTACTATAGACTAAATTAGTATAAAGTATATTTGTAATAATTTCTTCAATTATAAGTTTTCCAAGTGGTGTAATTAGAATATAGGCTACAATTGAGTATTAAGAAAATGTGAAGTAATTCATTGCATTTTTATAATCTAAGACTTGTTCTTGAATTAATTAGATAACTAATACCCATGAAAAATAACATTTTTTATGTTCACAAAGGCGTAAAAAGTGTTTGGTAACTCATATAAATATTATATTATGACGCCTACAAAAATAAAATCATCAATTCATAGTAGGTATACAAATTAAATCCATAATTTTCTACAACCTTTAATGACTAAGCAAATATATGTACAAATTATAATGGAGAAATTATATCATTTTACTTAAATATGTCATATAAAAAAATTCAATAGTGATATCTGATGGTAAGAATAGATAAAACTAGGTCATGTCATCCATTAGATAGTACCTTATAATGATTGAGTCTTTCTACATGTAAATGTTTGAATTCAAGATCAGGTCTATGGAAGGTGACTTTCAGTTTTGTCCCTATACCAAATCAATTTACTAAGCTGTCCTTTTTGTTTGTATATTGTTCATGTTGGTTACCTTAGTTTGTAAAGTACATGAATGCTTTGACTATAATGAATTTGGTATTGTCTGAAGATTTCCTTGCCTCCCATTCATGTGGGGCTCTTTGTCTTTACTTGGTGTCTGCTGCTGTTCCATACATTATGAGCACCTTGATTCTCAGATATGCTGAAGGGAATCAGGACCAAGCAAGTAGGTATGTATCCCAATCCTTGGACTCTGTTCACATGTCCACCATTAAACCAAATTAAAATAAGAATTACTTCTGCATACTATAAGCAATCGTAAATGTTCTGTAGTAGATTTAAAGTTGTCAAAGAAATCATTCCACTTCAAGAGGTAGATTGACATGAAAGTTGGTTTTGAAATACTGACTGATTGTTGTAAATCCTGTTCTAATTAGCTAATAAAAAGGTGCACAGGCCATTTTTTTTAACCCTTTCAAGGAAGGTCTAGTTGTCTACCTGTGTCTGTCTGTTTAACAAACACTTGTTGCACATTTTTATCTGTCAGTAACTTCCAATCAGTTACTTGAAATATGTTATCATGTTTCTTGTGAGCATGTTATATTGTATGATGCTTTTTCACATCTATCTCTCGTGAACTTCATGTTAAATGAATACTCTTGCCTTTTTACAAATGTCCATATATGAAATTTTCTCTACATTTCCTGAGGATCTTCATGTGATTATGCTTTTCTCAAGAACTACAATTCAACCTTTCTGAATTTGGTATCACGCTTCGTCTGAGCATGCTAAATTGTAAGATGCCTTTTCACATCCGTTGATGATGAATTTCCTGTTAAAAGTATTTTTAACTGTAGATATTTTTACACATTGGTCATGCATGCATTTTAGTCACTGTTTGGTCAGGAAATACATATCATTCATGAGCTTCCTGATATGTGGTATCAAACTTCATAAGAAATTTTGATGCAGAGTGACGTGTTTTCAAGTTAAATGCTCATCAACTTCCTGTTTTCTGAATACTTATAGGAGTGAGTAACTTGAGTGAGCAGTAGCTCATAATACATCTTGTTTACCCAATCAGAATTTGTTCGGAAAGAATAAATATCCAATCATAAGCACTGTGCAGAAAGGTTCCTTCGGATGTACTTAATAAGTTTATTTACACTTTCGTCACCTGACCAATATGAACATTTCATTGGATAAATTGGGCATGAAATATTTTTATTTAAGAAAAGAAGCAATAATTTTTGAATATAGTGCTTTTTAAGATATGTAAGAAAAACTATATATGCACTTTTGTCTTGATAAAACATTTTGTACAATGAAAGTTTACTTCAAATCAACAATTGGTGCTAAAATGCATATTTTGTGTGTTATAGACTAATGTTTTGAATTCATATGTGTAAAATATTATTGTGGCATACTGAACCACAGAATGTGAATCATATCAAATGGTGACTTGCCTTGAGCAACATGACAGAAGCTGCTATTTGAGCAGGAACTGTTACCTTTCTTAAGCACCTGTTGTAATTAGGATGCATGGTGGAGTTTACAATGCTCCATCTCTTTAGTTTGTGATTGTTGTTTGCCTTTTGGCCGTGATGTTGCCAGTTTTCAGGCAGACTTGTGGTTTTGATTGGCTCCTGGGTATTGTCTCCCCTTTTTAAACATGTAAGAAAAATACTATACATGTTCTTGTTGTTGTAGGGGAAGTAATATAACACAATAAATATCATATAAATGTTGTCCAGTATTTCAAACAAAATAAGCAGTACTTAGATTTGGCAAACTATCAGTAATTTGGAGAAAATTGAAATTTATAAAGTTGCTAACTTGTTTATCATATATGTTTCATGTTATACTCATGAGAAAGTACAATAGTTTTGGGTGTGAACGCATTACGTATGTCTTCAAACTTTTGTGTGGGATAAATAATGATTTATGTGTACAATGTACTATGGTTTACAAGTTTGTATTTTCCTGTACAAAAAATAATAACAAAATAGATGTATATAAATTGAAGAAAAGTTTATTTGAATTTAAATTATTATTAAAATTGTCTTTTTCCAGGAATACAAAAGTTAAATGGAGCTGAACAATGGCAGTAAGGGGTGATTTGACAACACCTACAAACAGACAGATAATCAAAGTTAATAGCCAGGAATGTTATTGGTTGGGAAGAAGCCATGTTGAAGATTCTTGACAATCATAAAAATCGTAAGTAAATTATTTATTTACCCCTGCTGATGTTTGATGGAGAGAAATACTGCTATCTATTTTAATCCCACAAGATAAGGGTCAGTATTGGTAGATTTAGTACAACTTGATGAAAGTATCTTAAAATAATTTTGATGGCAAATCCATGTGATAACAAATTGATTTCCAAACAGGATGCTAGGAACCTATTAGAATTTTATGATTTAAGAGAGGTTATAGAAAGTACAAAATTGTTAGCAGATTAGTGTAAATTTAGAAACAAATCTAAGACTTTAATTTTTACAGACTGCTCAAATGAGAAAATTTAGATACATATAAATATACAGTAAAATTTAAGCTAAAGTTCAGCAGATTCTAATCTTGATCATTAATGAAAGATTTCATATAATTAACAAGTCTAAATATTCATTTAAAGAGAATCATTCTATTTTTCCTTGAATGCTTTATTTGTTATTTGATGATGCCATTTCTACTAATCTGGCATTCTACACAATAGGCCCAAGGGTACTCCTGTATCAAAACATCAAAATTTGACCTTTTCCAACCTTTTCACCATTGCTTAATTTGACAATGCCAAAGCTTCATGGCAGAAGAAAAAGACTAAGAAATAAGAAACTCCACATTTTTAGCAAGAGTTTAAATTTTTCATAGAATTTCTTTATAAGTTAGTCTTTTCAAAAGTAAAATTTCCACAATTGATGGTCCTTCAATGGGACTTTATTTATTATTAACAATAATATATCTTTATTGTAAAATTACAACCATAAGGGTCAAGCAATCCAAACAAACAATTATACATTTTAGATACAATGCAATACAATGAAATACAATACAATATAATGGAACATCTTTTAACAGTTCAATTTATAAATTGATGTAAAAAACACAATCATGAGCTGTCTGACATGGGTCTGTTCCCCTCAGTTCTAAAGACTGCTTAATGAAGACCCCAATATGACAAACAAGGTCTGGGATGGGGTTTAAGGTGAAAATGCGAAATAAAAGTAACCATTTTGAATTTTGAATACCCTTTTAAAAAAACAGATCACAAAAAATACAGGGATTGATTAAGAGTTGTTTTCTATCAGATGTATGAAAGTATAGGAAACTTTAAGTTTGATCCAAAATGTCCTGGAAGATATGAATTTAATAGAAACTAACTGTGGCATACATGTAAATCATTTCCATTATATGCAACCTTTAAATTTGTATAATAAGGACATTGGGTTCGGGAAGTTGATCTTTGTAAGGGGGTTCCATATGAGACAACAAATTTAAAATATTTCTGTATGTATCTGATGGTTATGAAGCCAGGACAGGGGCATATCCAGCCTTTTCAAAAAGGGGGTCCCCAACCCAGGACAAAAAAAGGGGGGTTCCAAAGATATGTTCCAATTCAAATGCATTGATCGGCCAAAAAAGAGGGGGTTCCAAACCCAGGAACCCCCTTTCTGAATCCGCCAATGCAGGAATTCAATGTTCTGCCATTTAACACAGCCTGTACAATGGGTGAAAATGTGATAAGTGTATATTAACAAGAGGGGATCTCCACTCAGATAAAATGTTTGCAATGCTAATTGGCATTTTGAAATCACAGTTCAATCATTTGAGATTAAGACATAAATAATCGTAAGATAAGACACACCTACACTGTTAAAATGCTTAGCCAGTTAGTAATAAGTTCACTAAACCTCAAATACATACATAAAAGTTAACATATACCCCCACATCTTCTTTTATATATACATATAAAAGTAAAATCCAGACATGATTTCTTTTTTTATTATTTTTCGACATGAGATTGACTGTATTTTACATCTTTTATCAACATTAGCCTTTAGCTGACCTTTATGTGAACCAAGGATAAGATGAGGACCTTTCTCTTGTTCAAATTGATGTAACAAGTTAATGAAATAATCATTTCTTTATATCCTCCCTTGGACAAAGGACTTTCAGTGACATTTTTTTGGGACAACATGTCTGATTTGAAAGGGTCTATTAAGAGGGAACTAAGATAAGTTAATTATATTTGGGAGGACAGGAGTAAACTTCCTAAACGAGAGTGTTGATGTTGTCCTGTGCATTTAATCGGTCAATTAAAATCACTAGATTACAGACAGGGTGAACAAAACCTTAGATTGATGAATATGGATATTTTAGCATAATTTGAACGTATGGAGGGGGAAAAATATGTGGTTGTTGAATTTTGATTTTAATGGAAGTGATAAAAGTGAAGGAAATTATATCCAGTAATGAGGTAAAGTTAATTCACAACCATAACTATTAGAGAATTAATTAGGACTAAGTTTGTTACCGAGACACCCACCCCTGTCGATCTATAAATAGATTGATTCCCTATACATTAAGAGACAATAAACTCCAACTTTTTATTTTCCGTATCAAGAATCAATACTATTTAGATCCATTTACAAGTTACTAGGTGGGCAAATATCAATATGGGAATCAGGGATGGTTATACCACATCAAAATTTATTATTTTTGTTCTAAATTTTTTATATAAATATTTCATGAAAAAGTTGGAATTACAATAATTGGTCTGGACAAGAATTTAAAATTATATGAATAAAGGGATACTTTATATTTGTCACCTGGGAATAACTCTAATGAGATAACTATGTAAATGATTTTCGGACATTCTGGGAGATAATTGTCTTGTAAATTGTTTGACCCTTAGCCTCTAACACCAGTAGACTATGTGTGTGGTAACTGCAATGTCTGGATCTGAGGCCAAGGCATCACTATTCTTTGGTTATCACACTAGATTATAACAGTAGACACACTTGTACTTCATTACTTTTAAATCAAATTCTTTGAAATTTAATCTAGATAATTATCATTTAAAAATATTTTGAAGGCTTTTTGCCAATATTTCAGTCATATATGTTGAAAGAAAATTAAGCATATTTCAGTTGTTTAAATATTTGATTTATGAATAATAAGAGAACTCAGCTCATAGTACAAATTATGTTTTGCCAGTTATTACTTGTCTTTTAAACAACAATTAAAAAAACTCAAATTCCTTTCATTTATTATGAAGTGTATTTTATCATTAGGTCCCACCTCATGCTTAGGTTCTAAGAAGGTATCCGCAGTTCTTACTTGTTTGAAAATATGGCAAAAAAGTCACTGTTTGAATGAATTTGAATAAATGTTGAAAGCTCAAAAAAAAAGAGCAGAACACAAATTAGAGTTGTCTTCTGTTAAATCAAATCATGTATGTATCTATGATAAAACGACATTAACTTTTCTACCTTGCTTGGACCTGCCAAAAAAAGTGCCTTTCCGCTCTTACAGTTACTGCTGATTGCTTTTTCTGTTCTTTTTCATATCTGAACAAAAAGTACTTTTTTGACTAATCTCCACAATTATTTCAGGACCAAGATTCAGATGGTGCTCTGACCGAAAACTGCAAAAATTTATCTCTTAGAACTTTCAAAGTAATGTTAAGTGAAGTGTAGGTTCCCTTTGGTGTCTTTCGTCCCTCTTTTAATAACAATTATGCAGCTAACAAGTACAAAATACATTGCAGTGTTCAAACAACATTGAATTCAATTTGCGGGTAAAAATTAGAAATCCTCGTTTGAAAGTTAAAACTGGACCCACACTAGACAATGCAAAATTTAAGGATATTTTTGGGACCTAAATTTTAAAAGCAAGAAATCATCATAGAATGTTTACTCAAACTAATGTTAAACATGACATTTTAAGTTGAAATATGGTGGTATACATGGATTCTTTTCACAAAGACCTACTGCAGAGGGCTGTTTTTATGTGACATTTAAGACAGAGATGAATTATTTTGAAAGATTTTGTTTCTGGACATCTTTGCCCAGACACAAAAGTTTTGTGATATAATTTACAATGAATTATGAAGCAATCGTCTGCATATTACTCAATTTTCTGCAGTAAATCATTGATTTTGTAAAGAGATGTTTGTCTTTCCTAGAAAAGAGAAGATTAGAATATGTAAATTTGTTGTGAGGATGCCAAAAGAACATATGATTATTAATTTGATAATGGATAAGTGTAAAATGTAGGAGAATTTGAAAACTTTATCGGAACATCAATATTGTCTGTTATTTGTATCGAGTATAAACGTGATCATAATCTCACTCTAATTTTATCGAGAAAAAAAATCGGCAGAAATATTGATTGTCTTAACATTTTTATACGCTGAAAGTGAATCTGATCATTTATGTTTAAAAAGAAATTTGATAGCTTAACATTTTATTTTATCCTTAAGGCAGAGGAATCAATGATAAAATGTCACAAGTAAAAGTTATCTGTAAAAGGAACATTTCTTGTATCCATCTGTCAACTTTGAACATAAAAGTGGTTTTAGTTTTCCTGTTAATTACAGGTTAATGGTGAAATTTTAGATAAATATGTAAGTTTTAAAAGTGTTTGTCAGAATATAAACATTGCAAACTTAGATTAACCAGCTTTTATAGGAACAGTTTTTTTTTAGAACTTTAGAAATTGATAATGTCTAGTGAAAAGTAGTTTGGTCAATATCAAACTTGAAAGTTCACTGGACTTATTTTAAATTAGTACTTAAAAGTCCTGTAAATCTGAGGGGTTCAAAAGTCGCTGAATTTGTACTTGACTTAATGTTTGATGAAAATCTGACAAAATCTAGAACAATAGTCAAGTTGAACAGTCCTTGATAAAGAAGGAAACTGGATTGTTTTATATATTTTACTTTGAACACAAAGTATTGGATATAATCTTCAGTAGAAAAGCATAAATCTATAAACCCTATCTTTTGTTTAGAACAAGTAAGCTAACATCTAAGCAGTTTTATCCTCAGTTCTTTATTTCTTTTGAAGGATGAGTTGAAGACTTGGAAGTTCAGTGTACACACCTGTATAAAAACAGCTAATGTCTATATTAAGAACAGTCAGACGCGAAGAATATCTAAAGATTGCCGCAGGATGTTCTGAAAACATCAGAGACTTGCAGTATTACACCAATTTATCATGGTAGGCCTCTTGTATAGTTTTAATGTCAACTAGGAGTTACCTAAAAACCATATAAACAGCAATCGCCTACCTCACCAATTTCATCCAAAAAAATATCTGGAATGAATTAGAGAAATTAGCACCCAAGAAAGCTGAAAATTAAGTGTTGAGGTGAAATGACATTGTAAGAAGAATAAATATATCATTTTCAGGCACCCACAAAACTTAACTTTCTGAAAGCACTGTTTGTATAGAACATTTTATTTTTTTGAAATTTTCAAACTATTTTGTTTTTGTATGAAAATTTTTGTATGAGATTTTGTAAAATTTGAATTATTCTTAGTTTACATCATTTAGGATTGTTTTTATTGAATACCTAGTGATTCTTTCAAGGATTAGAATATTTTGTTAAAATTGACATTTTTTTGGTTCCAATAAATTTGTATGTAGAATAACTGGAATGAAAGACTTTATCTAAAGGGAGGTAACTTTTGTCTTGTAATGCTTAAATTGAATTATTAAAGATAATAATTGAAATTGTTAAGTAAAATGTAAAACAGATATTGTATCTGGAATGGATTAGAACTATGATTGGTAGTGCCGAACACCTGGTTGTTAATCATCGCCATTCATACTATAGAGGCTAGATAATTGTGTAATGAATTGACAACAATGAATGTACACTCCACCTCTACAAATTACATTCTTATACATTATCTTACATGTGTTAGCCTCATGCATTTTATTTATGGTTTTTTTTCATGGCCTTCTTATACTATTTCCCATTATCATTCTTGTGTGGTACTAAACTTGCGTTTGTAGTAAAATATGTGTAGAGAATTTTATATAAATTTAGTTAAATATACTTACAATGAAATTACATTTATATTATATAGAATATGTGCAGAGAATTTGATTACCAACTTTAAAATGACTCATTTTAGCTCACTTGGCCCATAGTGTCAAGTGACCTTTTCTAATCACTTGGTGTCATTCGTCTTCTGTTGTCTTTGTCCATTAACTTTTACAAAAACCTTCATCTCTGAAACTACTGGCCAAAGTTTAACCAAATTTGGCCATAATCTTTATTTGGATATCTTGTTAAATAAATGTGTCCAATAACCCTGCCTGGCAATCAATATGGCCAAAATGGCTAAAAATAAATCAATATTACCATCATCAGTTGACTCCCTATTTGAGTTATAAATAATGACAAATTTTACAAATGTGTGGTGTTTTAAAAGTATAAGATAAGATAAATAATATAAATTTTATTTCCAATAGAGGACCCATTATAGGCATAATCAGTCCATTGATTTTCACACAATTGCAATAGACAATATGCAAAAAGAAAAAAAAATACACAAATACAACTGAAAAATACATACCTTTACATGTATGTGCAAGGGATGTAATTTTGCTTGATGAATAGAAATATAACCAACATGATCCTTTTCTCTCTTCTTTCAACTCTTAGGGCTATCAACAACAACAAAATGGGAAAAAAAGTTTTCACAAGAGGTTTATATTCGTTAATTACGTGATTGAGATTAAATCGTGATAGATTTGATCATAAGAAGGAAGTTCAGAATAAGGAACAACTATTACACGAAAATTAAACCACAGAAAAGACTAAACCTTGGAATTTATGAAATTTAAACTTCACGAAAAATAAACTACTACAGGAATATCAAATCATCAAATATTTAACAGTGGAATTTGTTTTTAAATCCGGTTTTGATTATAATAAAAAAAAATGTTTATAAAAGTTACTTTTTCATTTTATTGTAAAATAATTTTATTTCCTTCTAAAAACAAAAGAATTCCACAGTCAAAGTTAAAATAGGTCAGTGTATAGATTAAAATAGCGGAAATGAAATTATGATGATTTGAATCTTATTATCTATTTATTAAGGTTAGATATAGAATATTAAATTAACTCAATTGATCTTCTTTCATAATGCAATAATCTGATTTGTTATAAGAATATTTATCTTAACAAATATAAATATATGAAACAAAAACAGCTTGATCTCTCCCCACCCCCATACTGACCTAATTAGATTAAAGAGAATTGGCACAGTTTCTTAAGAGAAATAAAAAAATAATTAGAATCGGTAGATAATGTTGCTGAGAGTAAAATAGAATATCCTCTACTTAAATCTCCATTCTTCATTTAATACTCATAAAGATGGAAAAGGTTGATTAGCCTGTATCCTGGTTAGTATTGTCTTGGAATCTAACCTTTATGTTATTACAAGAATGTTGATTACCAGAATCTGGTAACCCTAAGATATAAATAGGATTCCTACATCACATTCTCTGTGTAACAGATCAAACAGACAATTGTTATCATTCATGTCAATGAGATTAACAGTGGAATATTATATATTAAGGCATGTACATTTTTTATCAGTAAATAAGAATGTGTACAATAGATGTAAATGTATTGATCTGTTAAGAGTTGTCTTCCACGGCTTATAAACAGTTATAAACGGCCTACGGCTAATATCAGGTGAATGTTTGGAATACCTACACATCAAGATAGATATATACATTCCAGGTCATCTGTTGTACCGGGATCACCTAACGACAGGTGAAAAAATGACAGGTAAGCTAAGCTTAAATCTTATATACTTTACCTATCAAATTTTATATATTTGATAAAAAGTTTATATTACTTTTTAAAATGTTGATTTTATACCTATGTTTAATTGTCCAAAAATATGTCAAATATTTGTATGGCAATATTTGTTTTATTTTCTAGGTCTAGATATATCTACATTTAGAGTTCTGGAGTTCTGTATAGAAGGAAGGTTGTCACCTGTACAGGTATATATAGGTAGATATATTTCATTGATGACTTTGTAAAGAATTTTATCTAAGAACAGTTCATTTACTTTTAAAATTTGCAACTAGGCATGTTTTATAAAAGTTGAAATTAGGTAATAAAAAATTATGTAGGTGTGTTAAAAGTAGGTCAGGAATGGGCTATTTTGTCATTAATTTTTTCTCCTTGAGGTAACTTAACAGTAATTGTAGAAGGAAATAGGGAGAACATATGTCAAAATATGTAAGTATTCAGAACAAGTCAACGATTGGTTGTATTCAGAATTTATATAGAAAATACATAGAAACGGTAAGAACTTATTAAACAAACTAAAAAAAATTTGTAAAATTTAAACCGTATTTTCAAAGTGCTAATTTAATTTTAACCTTCACCAATAATACTTAAGGCTAAAAATTTAGGCAGTCAAAGTTGAATAAATGGGGAGGCAGTAAAAAGCAAAAGTAAACTAAAAGAACAGCCAAAGTCGTTTAAGGTCACCTTTACATAGTGCAGATGATTGAGCTTTTACTTTTGTTATAACTTTTTCTTTTCCAATAAAAGAAAGTAAATTTATTGTACTTCACTCAAACAGCTATAGAATATAACTCCCTTTTAATTAATAAACTTAAAGTGCTTTTGACTTGTCCTGAAATGAGTCCAGAAGTAAAAGAAATTTAATATATGCTTATTTGAGAAAAAGGCGGTATGCAGACAAACGTTTTGTAGAAATCATTAACATCTAACATTAACCCAATTTTGTATGAATTTAAAACTAGTACACCCAGTAGGGTAAATATAGTACTGATTGCTCTTACAAACAAGATGATAAGGTCTACTTAGCAATGGAGAAAGAAAAGAGATAACTAATTACATTTAATGCAATTAAATAAGTTGTAAATGTTTATAGTAATGGTAGTACTATCTATTATTCAATATCTTGCTATCTGATCTGTGTGTGGTATTGATCGTGTGTGCACCATGCACATTGTGTATTGATGTTTCAAATGCCAGTTATCTTTTATTTAATGTGGAGCTACATTGATATTTATTAATAGGGAGAATAAGCTCTATAATAAATCCTCTTATGTCTGCTTAAGTCAGTAAAAACAGTTGTAAAAGGTTAATTGTCCATTGAGTATCGTAAAATGTCTTCCTTGGGAACCGTAATCTATATAGTAATCAAAATTCCTTATTTGATCATTCAGCAAAACTGTTTGTTGGTTAAGTGTGCTTATCATGCAAGGTTCTGTACAAGTACATTCTGATATGGTATGCTTATTTCCACAATTCTATTAGAAGTGTTACTAGTATCTTTGACTTCATGCATCTGTTTTGTAGTAATAAAGACAAACAGATAAACCATAGCTTTGTTTGTGACATAAACAAATAGTTTGCACTTTTTTTATTTTGATTTGTGTCATTATGAAGAGATTCCATTTCACAGAAGTGTTATTTCATCTGTTTATTGTCCAAAATTCTAATTTATTCACCACAAATATTTTCTTCTGAATAGTTTTATCTTTGCAGTTAAAAGGAAATAACGATGAAATGAATAAGTTTTATTTGTACATGTGACAAAACAGGATATAAACACTTTGTAGGGCTAATGGTTTTACTTGTTTGTAAGCTTTGTACAAATATATTTTAAGATAGACACAATGGACATTTATTTCATTGTAGAAATACAGTTCTTTCTTCTTATCAAAAATTTACTTATAGTATTTTTCAAGTATATTTTATCAGGGGAATAGGCTGGAAACAACTTGACAACCACTTCCCAACAGAAAATGTTAATAAAAGTGTTAAGTTGAGGCTTTAAATATTTGTTAAATTAAGATAAGTCTTATGACCATAAACAATGTAAATTCTTTGCAGCATTTACCTGGTACATGTACTCAAAAATATCATTTTAAATAGTGACTTGTTATAAAATTTAAGTGGAGGCAACAAAATGTAAAAGTTGAGTTTCCTACATCCCTACCTACCCTTAATCATTATGCATTCATAATCTTACATATTTAATGGACTTTTTTTGGTTAAGCAATGTTAAAAAGTCCAGACATTTTTTTATCACCATTAGAGTCTCTAAAGTATATAATCTCTAAAATATTTAAATTAGTAAAATTATTTTAATTGCCTACATTCTCTTTTTTTCTGCCAAGAAGCTTGAATTGTGATTACGGTACATTTGTTTGCCTGATTTAATCGAATATATTTTGCCTTTATTCCTTGGTCATCTTTACTAAATACCCCTTCAAGTTTCCTTTCAGAGAAGATTTTGTTCAACTTTGATTCCTTCAATGTATGTTTGTACTATCTAATGTCTAAAAAAAACTTTCTGCCTATTCATAGTTGTTACACCAAAACAAATGAATATAGATACTTGCAAGTATTTTTATACATTATTAACCTATAGAAGACTGACGGAACACTCAAGAATATTTGTGGTACGGTACCAGAATCTTAATAGCCACATAGCTGATTCTATTTGTATTTCTAGACAGTAGGTGTTCATTATATTTTCATTAGAAGGCGTAGATTTATCAAGAATAAACATTTCAGTTCTTTTTCAGGCAAAATGACTTTTTAATTTCACTTAATTAGACCAAGAATCTAGTTAACTGTGTCCTTGGCCTTCTAATTTTTATAGGATACTGGTACTAGAGTTTTAGAATGTGCTATTCTTTGATCCGTCTCTGTGACTGTATAAAATTTCTCTATTTAAAACTTTCTACCTGCTTTGTTCTTTTGGTGCTGAAAAGGACTACTCTACGAACTATTGAAATATTTTTACTGCTGCATCTGAAATACTTGTCAAATTTTTTTTTTATTATAAGTCCACAAAAAAATGAATAATCAACCATGTATCAGTTTGAAACTTACTATATGAATATTTTGTAAAAACTTTCAATATGGCTCTTAATGTTTGATTTCATTTTGTCATGGTTTGACTGTTAACTTTTGACATGGCTTGCCTATAAACATTTTCCCAGATTTCCCCTAACTTACATCCTTGTTTAGAATCTTGTAAATGGTTGTCTTGATATGTTGTAAACTTTAGGTCTTGATTACCTATCTTAAATGATATTTAGTCTCTGTAAAACTTTATTCACAACTGTTCAAACCTTTTTTTGCTTGGTAGTAGTATAGAAACATGTCTATTGAAGAGGATGGTATTTTTAACTCCACTATTATTAACAGAAAAACCACAGAATGTATATGTAGTGGCCTCAAGCAGTTATAAAATTATCTATACCATCCCATTAATACAATCTAAACTGAGAAATACTTTCCATATATATAAACTTATAAATCTATTTCATGCTGTTTATATGACTTATCTTCTATGTATAAGTCTCAAATGGTGTCACAGTAACAACTGGGCAAAGACTAGGAATAATTATTATTATAAAACGGTTCTCAACCTACAAGAATATTCCAACCTTGTAGGGAAGTTATATATATACAAAGTATTATTTTAATGAAATAGATGTTACGTAATATTTAATCTGATATATCAGCTATTGGAAGAGTGTTCTCTTATTTTGTCACATTTATTTAGTCAATTATTAGGGGCTTTGAAAGCTAATGGGTATTTAATGTTATTGATAAGATTATAATAATGCTCCAAGTATTTCAGTAATTTACAATAAACTGTTGAGACAAAATGGACAAAAGTAACAAAATCATGCCTTTTATTATTTTTTTTAAATATTTCCTTTTTTGTTCAAAATATTTTTTGGGGAAATTCCATTTGAGAATGATGTGGGCACATGTTAGGAACCTTGTGTTCTTAATAATCATTTGGACTTTTGTTAGGCTGATGCATTTGATGATTATTTTGGCTCTGGTTTGGGAAGTTATGCATTTGAGAATTAATTGGGCTTTGGTTTGCCAAATGATGCATTTGATAATTATTTGGGCTCTGGTTTGGGTAGTGATGCATTTGAGAATTATTTGGTATCTGGTTTTGGAAGTTTTGCATTTGTGAATTATATGGGCTCTGGTTTGGGGAGTAATGCATTTGAGAATTATTTGGGCTCTGGTTTGGGAAGTGATGCATTTGAGAATTGTATGGGCTCTGGTTTGGATAGTAATGCATTTGAGAATTATTTGGGCTCTGGTATGGAAAAGGATCCATTTGTGAATTATTTGGGCTCTGGTTTGGGTAGTGATGCATTTGAGAAGTATGTGGGCTCTGGTTTGGGTAGAGATGCATTTGAGAATTATTTGTGCTCTGGTTTGGGAAGTGATGCATTTGAGAATTATGTGGGCTCTGGTTAGGGAAAGGATGTATTTGAGAATTATTTGGGCTCTGCTGATTTGGGTAGTGATGCATTTGAGAATTATTTGGGCTCTGGTTTTGGTAATGATGCATTTGAGAATTATTTTGGCTCTGGTTTGGGAAGTGATGCATTTGAGAATTATTTGGGCTCTGCTTTAGGAAGTGATGCATTTGAGAATTATTTGGTCTCTGGTTTGGGAAGTGATGCATTTGAGAATTATTTGCGCTCTGGATTGGGAAATGATGCATTTGAGAATTATTTGGGCTCTGGTTTGGGAAATGATACATTTGAGAATTATTTGGTCTCTGGTTTGGGAAGTGATGCATTTGAGAATTATTTGGGCTTTATTTTTTGTAGAGATGCATTTGAGAATTATTTGGGCTCTGGTTTGGGTAGTGATGCATTTGAGAATTATTTGGTCTCTTGTTTGGGAACAGATTTACTTGAGAGTTATTTGGGCACATGTTTTTGGTTCTCAGGACATGAATAAGGTTCTGCCTATGAATTGGATAAAGCTAAACTAAACAGAAATGTGTACAATGGCTTTGCTCATGGTTAGAAATGGACATAGACTTCTTGTCTCACTTATCACATGACTGTATTATTGGACACTTTTTTAACGCCTACCTTGTCACGATATATATTCATAGGTAAAGTTAGGTTGAAACATCTGTTGCTAATAGACATTTATTCATGTACAATGATTGAAAACAATAATCGGTGAATGTATGTAATAAGGATGGCTTATTCTCATTGATTTTTCTGTCCAAAAAAAATGCAAAAAAAATTTGATGTGTATATGTTTGAAAAAAAAGTTCACGCCTATTACAATAAAGTATGTAAGAATGTAACAAGAATGTATGTAATGATAACATTTCAATGGATGAAAGTTTATCCTACAGGGAATAGTGATAAGGTCATTGACACAACTTAACTTTTGGTTTCTCAAAGGTAGAAAAATGTCAGGTATGGCCAGGTAAAATTATATTTACTTTAGGAATCAATTCGAATCATTAATTCTCATGGAAGAATTTAAATCTAAAGGGAAATATACGAATATTGTATTCATATCTAAAATATTATTACTAAATCCATTGATAAAATATCTAATTGAATAAAATTAGCTAAATTTGATATCGATTTTTTATGTCAATAATGTTGATTCTTTTAATTATTGCAAACAAATCTTTATGAGCAAGTATTTATAAAATTTAACTTTGAGAAGCTCTTAGGTAAGTGGAATTTTAGATGGTGTGAAATTAAATTTGATGATTCGGCTTTATATCAAATTAAAAATTCACAGACCTCTAGTATGAAATGTAAGTATAAAAATTTAAAACTTAATTTAAACATTCTTTAATTTTTTTCCTACCAGTGAAAACTTGTATAAATTTTGAGTGTAGACTTGAACAGAGATGAAGTAGTTGGCAACTATTGTACTGTAGACTGTGTTTGATGATTTGATTTATTTCATGTTGAAGTTTAATATAAAACATCCTCTGATTATATAATTAAGGTTAATTATCAGGTGAGAACTACATGTACCTGCTGATACTTTGTACTTCAGAGTCAGCAGTGTACTTATAACTTCTATCTTAAGTTTATTACCAGAAAGATGAATGTTCACCAATAATATCAAACTGTTTCGCAGATAACATTGTGCTATAAATAAATCAGACATCAGTCAAAGATCCATTTATTTGAACTCCCCCTCCGTTTATTAACACCAGATTATCTGGAAATGAAGATTCAGTACATTTTTGTATTAATTCTAATGTTTATCCCTTTTAACTCCAACATCCCCATTTGTCTGTTTTTGAGGGAATAACAAACTTGTAGCTTAAATTTTTCCTTTGGCCTGGGAACAGTAAATCTATTTTTTTCTAGAAATATCTTTTCCTAAAATGCTGAAAATTTAATTCCAAAATTATTTTTTTCTTTGACTTTTTCAATAGTCCTGTTGTTAGAAAAAAATGTACCTTTATTTTAGCTTATATTTTTAGGCTGTGAATAATATCCCAGTTTTTGACACATTATTGATATCTTTTGCTTATTAGAACATTTGTTTTCTAGGGCAGTTTTATAATATTACTTTCATTTCTATATAATATATAACCATGTGTTCCCTGTAGTAATGTTACAATAAATCATCTGTCTTTTATTCAGCTCAAATGATGTTAGTTTCATATGACATATTATGAAAATATATTGGTTTGTAGTGCTACATGAAATATAAAGAAGTTGTCATATACAAATATAACTTGTTAATGGATACTTTCAAATAAATATATTGTACATGTACTTTGGTCCTAAAAAAAATCATGAAATTTTGCTATTGTACATTTTATAACATTACATTTTTGGTAAAAATAATCAGTATCTAAAATGTTAAAAAAAATGCTGATATTAATTACATTTGAATAGAGATTTTTCCCTTTATGGCTCTTAAAAATAAATTATTCTTCTTCTTTAAACTAAACAAGAATCATTAAAGGGAGATAACTGTAATTATTTTTACCTGTTTATTTTTATTCTGATTAACTTTTGTTTCTTTGTAAAATTAGGGAACATTAATAAAAAAAAAATGTGGATTAAGAATTCTTCTAAATAATGATTTCAAAACAGATATCAAATAACCCCACCATTATGTATGTGCATATTCTAAGTCTGTAATTCAGTGGTTGTTGTTTGATGCTGTATATCAGTTATTTTTGTTTTTTCATTGTTTTGTAACTTAATCAGGCCTTTAGTTTTCTTGTTTGAGTTGTTTAACATTCGATATTTCAGGGCCTTTTATAGCTTACTATGAAGTATGAGTTTTTTTATGGTTGAAAAGTGTACGGTGACATATAGTTGATAAATTCTACATCAATTGGTGTCCGGTTTAGACACTGGTATGAAGAAATTTAGCAAGAGTTCCAACTTGTGGAAAGCATTAATTTATATAACTTACAGATGGCCTATTTTGATTAAACTAGGTTCAGGTTGATAATTTCACAAAGGTTTTGGATGAATACATCATTTTTATGAACAAAAAAATATTCTATGAAATAAATCAAGCCATTTTGAAAAAAAATATATCAATGAAAACTTCTTTGCCCTAATTTCCCCAGACTTCTTAATGCAAGCTGTTTCTTAAAGAATTTATAACATAAGCATGTACTTTTACATTTGTATATAAAACTGAATGAATTATTGTGACATTATTCAGAAAGTGAATCAGTAACTATTGTTGCATATGTAAGCTGATCAAAATTTTCATCATGTCCGTAGAAAAGAGTTTGTGGAATTTGGTCCGTGTTTTAGTATAGCCTTTTTAAGTTTCAGACAGTATAAATCATGAAGGTGTTGTTATACACATAAACATCTAAAAAGTAGTCATATGGTTATAATCATACAGATTAAACTGTTATAGATTGGTAGGTTTTACCCGTTACCACCCCCTCTCTGGCAGGGATCCAGATCAATGATGAAGTTACACTTGGAACCAGTCCATATTGTTCATTCTGTATTGTTATACTACACATTATGCAATAATTAATTGTCTGGTATGAATATTTTAACAATTTCCATGGATATATAGGATAAAACACAGGAATGCAATGCATGCTTTATTGGTATGCCATTGTCTAATAATAGATAGATAAGGTGTAAAACAATAAATACTACTAGACTGTTATACTAGCTTTATGATGAGACATTTTAAAAGACATTTGAAGGGCACTTTGTACAACGTTTGTAGTTTCTATCAACACATTTCATATCCATCACCATTTAAGTCCTCTTAAATTTTGGAATTGTTTTGGAACTTACAATTTTAAAGTTTTTTTTGTAAGTTTTCTGTCACATGATATGAATAATATCAATTGAAATTGTTGAGTTCTGTTTAAAAGTATTCTGGGGGTTCTACATTTAAAAAGATCCTAAATACATGTAAAATCTTGTTCCTTGACATTAATATTGACCTGACTGCACTATCATTGAAAGTCTTCTTCATACTTGTAATGCCTCTGTTGAAGACAGAAAAAGGTCCATGAAGAAAATCTTGGCTGTTAGATTATCATATGTAAATAGAAAATGGACACACGTTTACATAATTAACTGCAATAGACTTTTTGCTACTATCTGCCATATTTCAGTACAGAGTGGGTTGGAAGCAATGTATCTAGATAGGACTAACCTTTATCTTTAGTATAACCTTTGAGTACAGGAAAAATGAAAGTTCAAGTGAAGGTCAGATACATTAACCTTTAACTTATGTGCACTCAATACTATATTAGGCATTGATTGATAATTATTATTTGCTAATTCATGTCATATTTCCAGTTGATAAATCAAGATACTATTGAACTATGGTTTTGTCACCATAAGGCAATGTTGACCTCAGATGAATGCAGTAGTTTGTATTAGGTCCTTTCTGTTTCTTTGTTTCTGTAGATCTCTGGCT
The DNA here is from genome assembly GCF_036588685.1 of Mytilus trossulus. Lineage (NCBI taxonomy): Eukaryota > Metazoa > Mollusca > Bivalvia > Mytilida > Mytilidae > Mytilus > Mytilus trossulus. The sequence continues at coordinate 58,409,594 of NC_086379.1, read as the reverse complement.
GTTAAAGTTATTGCTTTGAGTGTTCCTAATGAAGGTCAATTCTAAATCATGCCTTTAATGCAGGACATTCATAAAGTGTTATTTTCTATTAAAGGGGAATAAAGAAAGAAAAGATGTTATTTATATTTCAATGAAATTTTGTAAAGATGATCTTAATTGTTTTAATTAAAAAAGATTTAAAGTGTCTTATAGGCCAATCTAAAAAGTCTAAAAATAAAGCAAATTATTGCTGACACAGTTATTATCCGGTAAGTGCCATTGAAAGCTGTTAATATTCCCCACACATTTATAATGTAACATGTTTTTAACAATGGCTCATATGATACAAACTTATCTATTAAAGCAAATTGTTTTTTGCCCACATTGCTTAAAATGACAATCATTAAAAGTCTCCTACAACAAGATAATGATTGCTGTTAAATTTCCCATGTAACAAGCTCTACTTGAATGTTTCCACCAGGAAAATCAATGCTCCATATTTGCTGGTGTGGGAGGCATAAAAAAAGTTTACTGCCATTGTTAAGATATGTTTTAGTACAGTTGTAATGATTATTACATAAAATATTATTGAATAAACGCTATATTCAAAAATTATGCACTACTGATTTAACTGACAAGTATATGAAATTGCTTGAGATATTTTATCCAAAAACAATAAATTTTTGAAGTATTGCAATTAACTATTAATGCAAAGATGTGACAGGTTGAATATAAATATTGAAAATGGTATTATGAAAAATGATTTTTATTTTATCCATTGCTTCACCATCACAGAGTTATAAGAGCAGTGTTCTATTTATTTTCTACTTAGTTCATATGTCCAATAGTTTTATATTGATAAATTTCCAGTGCCTTTGTATGCTTACAGCAAGATATATTTGTTTCAATGTAACAGTCATTTTTTTTCATTTGCACTTAGAGAATAAACTAATAGATTGTGTGTGGGGGGGGGGGGGTAAAGTACACAGTATAAGTTTTCAATCTCTTATGGTATTATATACCAATCTTATGTTGTTACCATTTGAATAAAATATCAGATAGCTTTAATTTCTAAATGTTCTTATATAGCTTGCATTTATAGCTTGCTGTTCGGTGTGAGCCTAGGCTCTGTGTTGAAGGCCGTACCTTAACCTATAATGGTTTACTTTTATAAATTGTTATTTGGATGGAGAGTTGTCTCATTGGCATTCATACCCACATCTTCCTATATCTATTATAGTTTTTGTTTTTTATACTTTCAGAATATAAAGAAGAATTACAGATATTGACTTAAAAAGGACAAACATGTTATTGACCAGAGAGAAGCACAGAGTTGATGAAGAGAAAAGAAGCATATTGTTACTGACGGGAGAGAAGAAGCACATAATTGTTGAAGAGAAAAGAGGAACAGATTGTAGGTTGATTTAGGTTCTGTTCAGCTTCTGTCATGCAATCCACTATTTATGGTCATGAAATATTAATACTAATTTCTGATAAAACAGCTAACCACTTGTAAATCTACAAATGGGAAATCTTTGATGCACAAAATTGTATGATGTAATAACGTACTATAAAACACAATGCCTTCATTTATTTTGCAAGCTGCACTTTTAGTACACAAAAAAATTGATCAGTGGTATGGATTTTCAATAATTCAAGAGCATGCTATTTTGTTTGATATAAATTTGTTAGAAGAGAATTTGCAGTTTTTAGACCATATAATTCATTGCATTCATCTGAAAAAAAAGGCTGAATGAGGGATATATATCAATGATGTAGCAATTTTCCAACCCACTGACATTTTATCAAAGAGATGAACAAACTCAAAGGTCTCAATAGCTTCAAATTAAGACAAAGTGTGAAAAATGTTACTGGACTACCTAGCAATTGACATAGACAAAGTTGTCAGTTGACAAACAAAAACAAAGATACCACAACAATTACCATCAAAATTTAGACTTAGGACTGACTCATTTTGTTAGCTCACCTGGCCCGAAGGGCCAAGTGAGCTTTTCCCATCACTTTGCGTCCGGCGTCCGTCGTCGTCCGTCGTCGTTAACTTTTACAAAAATCTTCTCCTCTGAAACTACTGGGCCAAATTGAACCAAACTTGGCCACAATCATCATTGGGGTATCTAGTTTAAAAAATGTGTGGCGTGACCCGGTCAACCAACCAAGATGGCTGCCACGGCTAAAAATAGAACATAGGGGTAAAATGCAGTTTTTGGATTATAACTCAAAAACCAAAGCATTTAGAGGAAATCTGACATGGGGTAAAAATGTTTATCAGGTCAAGATCTATCTGCCCTGAAATTTTCAGATGAATCGGTCAACCCGTTGTTGGGTTGCTGCCCCTGAATTGGTAATTTTGTGGAAATTTTGCAGTTTTTGGTTATTATCTTGAATATTATTATAGATAGAGATAAACTGTAAACAGCAATAATGTTTAGCAAAGTAGGATTTACAAATAAGTCAACATGACCGAAATGGTCAGTTGACCCGTTTAGGAGTTATTGCCCTTTAGAGTCAATTTTTAACCATTTTTCGTAAATCTTAGTTATCTTTTACAAAAATCTTCTCCTCTGAAACTACTGGGCCAAATTAATCCAGACTTGGCAATAATCATCTTTGGGGTATCTAGTTTTAAAAATGTGTCCGGTGACCCGACTATCAAATCAAGATGACCCACAGCTAAAAATAGAACATAGGGGTAAAATGCAGTTTTTGGCTTATAACTCTAAAACCAAAGCATTTAGAGCAAATCCAACACGGGGTAAAATTATTAATCAGATCAAGATCTATCTGCCCTATAATTTTCAGATGAATCTGACAACCCATTGTTGGGTTGCTGCCCCTGAATCGGTAATTTTAAGGAAATTTTGCTGTTTTTGGTTATTATCTTAAATTTTATTATAGATAGAAATAAACTGTAAACAGCAATTATGTTCAGCAAAGTAAGATTTACAAATAAGTCAACATGACCGAAATGGTCAATTGACCCCCTAAGGAGTTATTGTCCTTTATAGTCAATTTTTAACAATTTTCATAAAATTTGTAAATTTTTATTAACATTTTCCACTGAAACTACTGGGCCAAGTTCATTATAGATAGAGATAAATGTAAGCAGCAAGACTAGTAAAGTAAGATTTACAAACACATCACCATCACCAAAACACAATTTTGTCATGAATCCATCTGCTTCCTTTGTTTAATATTCACATAGACCAAGGTGAGCGACACAGGCTCTTTGGAGCCTCTAGTTTGGTTAACTGAAAAAAAATCAGACTTTTGATCCACAGACGTAGTTTGGTCATGTTAATTTGTTGGGTGTGAACTCTTTTCTCTGCATTGAATGGCATTGAAGAACATAACTACAAAATGTAAAATTTAACTGCAATACTAAATTTAAAACCTTGTCAGTAGAAAGATCTTAACTTGTATGGTCTGTTAATGCCAATTACCATATATAACCTCATGGAAATACCCTCGTAAAATGAAATTTTATTTTTAAGTAGAATCAAACATCAAAAGGTTATATTTATATTAAATAGATTCTTGACCAATATGTTTTATATAAATCCTTGACTATTATAGATATAAGATCAAACTGTGAATTGTAACTTGATGATTATATTGAAAATAGATTCTCAGAGTTATTTTTGCTAGCAATATTCTTTTATCATGTACAGAACCTTGTCAATGGTTTTGTACACTATATTTGATGTACTCAATAATAATGGTTTGACTGTAGTTTGTGTGTTTTCGGTATATAAATAAATAAAACAGATCCTATATAGCATCTCAAACAGAATTGCGACTTATTTTTTGTGTCTTTCAACATTATACCAATGATGTTTCCTTGTTAGTTTGTAATGACATGTTGTTCTAATCCATCATGTTTTTTGTAGGTCAGGCATGTAGCAGACAATTTACAGATATATAATAAATGTAGGTATTTAGATCACATTCCAATATTAGCATGATATACTCCCATGTTTTAATGTTTTTAAAAACCATTAATTTCATAAAATTGTCATAAAATGGAATTTTGAAGATATATTGACAAGGAAAAAGTTTAAACCTTATATAAGTGTTGTAAAAGGAGGATGGGTTTGCAATTAAAATTTAAGTTTTTGAGAAATGAAGTTGACCTTAGATTGGTAATGTGTATATGAGCTACAGGGAAAACAAATTGAAATTTATGTTTATTTTGGGAATCTTAAGTTTGGTGCTTGTGCCTGGCCCTCACAATTGAAAAACCTAATTCCGTTTATGTACTTTTTGCTGCTTCTTCAAAAAGCATGCCACATTTATAAGATAGAGCAAATACTGGTTGGGTTAGAGTCAGAATAAGTGTCAAGGTAGGTCAACATGTCTTCCAGAGTCCTGTTATATAGTGAGCAAAAAAGTTAAACATTCAGGTTCTTGATCTTGGTATGATAAAAAGCAAGGTTCATATCAATATCATTTAATGTGTTCACTTGACCTGAATGTACATGTTATAATAACCAATAGATCATAAACTTCCACAAATGATATATACTACAATGTATACATTTGTTAAAAAGGTTCTGTGTGCAAACTTTTAATATAATCCCAAATTAAAGTGATCTATAAACTCCCAAGATGATAAGAATTATCCCTTTAACAATAGATATTGGAAGATGTGGTGTGAGTGCCAATGAGACAAGTCTCCATCCAAATTACAATTTAAAAAAGTAAAGTATTATAGGTCAATGTGTGGCCTTCAACACGGAGCCTTGGCTATAAAGGGCCCTAAAATTACTAGTGTAAAACCATTCAAACGGGATAACCAATGGTCTAATCTAATGTTTATTATTATTAAATGATTCATAAAAATGAATATTAGATTTTGATTTTGTTATGTATTTCAAAATTTGCCTTGAAGGCAGAATCATACAAAGAAAAAAAAGAAGAGATTTTTTTTTAATAACAAGGTGACCTTGCTATATTTATATAAAGATGGAATAACAATTGCACTATATGGAATAAACAGCATAGTAATTAGTCCAAGTGTCCTGTTATAGTAAAGGATACATATTCTCAGTTTCATAGTTCATGTTGTTTCCCCAAAGTTAAGATCTAACATGCACACAAAATAATAATGAAAAAATACTAGTGAGAAAAAGTTTAATGCTTGCTCAACCAAACATCAGGAGAGGTGAGCTTGTCAATTTTTATATAAAAGTAAAACGTGCTGGTATAATTCATTGTCAAAATGCATCTACATTAATTTTCATTCTTAGTGTGTGATTCACTGCAGTGTGGCATAAGGGAGATAATCCATCTTGAATTTCAGTTAACCACAAAAAACACATTTTCTTTTTCTGAATTGAGTTACTCCCCTTTCACTATGTTTATTATAAAATGTTTCATGAAATGAATATGAGATTCTGCTTTTGTTATGTATTTCAACATTTGCCTTGAATATTTTGTTCATATACTGAGCATTTGTAAGGCAATAGAAAAATTATTTGCAACTTTTAGTTTTTCTGTACTCCTAAACATGTAATGCCACAATACAGTACACTAGACTATAAATAAGAAAAATCCAGAGGAATTTTGTGTTTCAACTTCTGCACTTTTCAACCTGAAATGTTTTATGTAAATGAATTTGGAGTGTGCATTTATTTTGGATACACATTGGAACAATTGTGAAGATTTTCTGAACATTAAATTAATAGTAGCATTCTCAATACAAATTTTACATAATCAATTCCTCCTACAATTTCCAACCTAGAGCCTTCTGACTTAAGAAGTGTTTAAATATTTTGTTTATGAAACTCACCTCCCAGTCTTATCCAATACTTTAAAACTTCCTTGCATTTATTGAGGCGATTGTTCTTTTTCTCAAAGGGAATCTGTTTTGTGTTGGTTTTTTTATGTTGAGTTTTCCAATCTACAGTGAATTTTTTTACATTTTCAAATGTTGTCCCAAAAATTGAAAGTTATCAATTATTTATTTCTATCATTCAGGACAGTTTAAAGTCACAGATTGCATATTAAAATTTTCTTTGTTTTCATATTGCCAGTTTATATATTGATATTTAGACCTCAAATGTGTTTTTTATAATAAAAAATCCAATGATGTCAACCAGTTAAAGTGAAAAGAACTAGCTAGTCTTATGATAGATATCATGGTAACTGATTTTAAAAGACAGGACTTTTTGAATTTATATTGGCAAATAGAAAATCTATATAGTTACCTCAATAAAATTAATAAATTAAAAAACATTTTAACTTGACATTTAGGTGGCAAAAGGGAGACAACTCAATATTAAAAATGAGGCAGATGATCTTTCAAATCATGTTGATGACATTTTGACAGTGAAAATATATTTTTGAATGAAAAGGGAGTTATTGCACTGTGGTTTATCTTCTGTGTTAATTTAGTTGTTATGCAGTTTTTAATAGACCCTATCAGAAAACATTGAAAGCTCTCAGAAACTACATTGCCTATTTTAATGTGGTAAAGTTTGCTTTGCTTTAATTATGAATTGAGTTATCTCTCTTTGTACACATGTATATATGCAAATAGAACATAAATTCATATGTCAAAATCTCTCTACCTTTTGTCATTTATGTATGGTTTAATTGACAAACATGGTAGTTAGTTCATTTCAATTTGTAAATAGACTATATGTGAAAACATTTTATTGATAAATTGTACATTTTATTGATAAATTGTATAGCATTTATAGAATGTTCACCTCAATTTACTATAATGTGTATACTCACAAACTCAGATACAAATGATCTATGAAACATTGCTAACTAGCCAGTGACTTTTGGAATTTGATTATACTTTTTGTTCAATCTTTATCCCAAGAGACTCATGCTGTGCTCAGTAGCTGTTATTTTACCTAACATACTAACAATCTCTTGCTCCTCTTGATTGAAATGTTAAGTAAATCCAAAACTTACATCTTTGAATGCTTATCGTGATACTGACATGTCAAACTTAATGTTGTTTGGTCAACCTCTGTGACATTGATAAACAGTGGGTCAAACATGATATCAACAGGTCAATTGTTTTTGACATCACAAAGCAATGATACATATATGTTCTTCTATAGTTTTACATATTATAGAACATTTCTTCTCGTGATATCAATGATTTTTGACATCACAAAATATTTACACATGGACATTCTACTACAAAAAAAGGATAATATAAAAAAATTCTTCTCTTGGAACTATTGAATTTTCAACTTTTTAGATGTAAAGAAATATTTGGGGACTGCACAATTTATGACATTGCTGAATAACATATACTTATTAGAAATAATTAGATACACCTTGAGGGCTGTATTATTGTCAATGTAGAATGATAGTTTTCAACAAATAAGGAGATCAGCCATGTGACTATATGTTATTGAATAGCATGACAAATGCAGGGTATCTTATATCATTTAATGACATCTTGGTATAATTATAAAGTAACATTACAAGTACAGCAAATGCGAAGAAAATACATATTAGGGACCAACTAAAATATGCCCTAGAAAATTAGTTGTATGGTTAACCAAAAGATTTGGAGTTATACCTGCGATCACAATGACGTCACACACTGACAGAATGATAACGGCACTTTGAAATGAGATAAATGGTCAATATAATTATCAGGGACCCTACAGAAGTGAAGTGTTACTAGACCACTTATGTCATTTCCTCAATGGGTATTAACACCATTTGTGGTCCAGTTTGATTATTTAATTCCTGTGGAGTTGTGAATTTACTGAAGAATTATTTGATAAAAATGGATAGGTTTTCATCGTATTCATGTTTATTTTGTAGATTCTTTTCAAAGGTCAGAAATTTAAAGAGATATTTTTTATAGATAACTGTTTAAAAATTTCTAAATAATCTCAACAAATTTAAATACACGTCTACATGCTACAAGATAGTGTCCCATGCAGATATTTTAAGGACTCTTTTAATAGACATTCTTAAGGCAGAGTACTGCAACACCATCTGATGAGATGCGTTAAGTGGTGGTTGATAAAAACACTAACGTCATAGGGCCAGTGTTATTGAAAGCTATTGCAATGATGCAACTTAAAGCTTTGAATTGATAGACTTTACATATGACTTATCTGTTGCAAAAAATCTGCAAAAAGTAAAATGTTTATAGATCATGACAGAATAAAACTAAGGCAAACAAAACTATTGCATAACTTTTTGTTAAATAGAACACATGACTTTTTGTTTACATATAATGGATTGTTAACTTCAAATTGTACCCAGTAACATCCACAATTTTATAAATTAGATAGATCATGTTTAAAGGAGAAAATTTTAGTTTTCAATTCAAATCTTGCAAGGATCTTAAAGTTTTTAAATAAAATTTATTTCAAGTGGTTTTACTTTTAATTCAAAATGTAAGGTATTTAGATTCTAACTTGTTTATGACAAGAGAATCAAGTAAGCAATGCAGAGATGTGTAAGTGGTTTATAAGTGGAGTTGTCTCTCTTTTATCACGATACTTGGGTGTTGTAGTTGTGACATAGTTTAAAGTTGTTAAAAAGATAAATGAAATTGAATAATGAAAATTGAGATAAGGGAGGGGAAACTTAGCAGAAATTATCAAAACTAAAGATATTATTCCATTTTCCCATCATAAAAGCATTAAATTCTGAATATCATATTAAAAATCTTGTATCATTTTGTATTTTTCATCAGCTTTAAATATGTACCTGATAAAATCTAAACTTTAGCATGTGGATTTTGACGGACATGCTTTCATCGAGAATGGCATGTTCACATGTAAATGCATCAATTGAACCCATGTCTGCAGTTTTGAGTTCATTGATATGTCTGTAAGCAGGACATTAAAGTGTTGTCATGCTGGTGCTGTGGGAATGTTACACAAATCTAATCTGTGATTAAATTTTAATGAAATATAGGTAGAGATAGCTTACCAAATGTTTCTATCATTTGAGAACTGTCATGCTTGTTTATAAAATGTGATGGAATAATTGACTTATTTCACTTTTTTAACATGAGATTGACATAAAATTTCTATAGAACTAGATTGTCTTTAGCAATACTGTCAAGTCTTGTCATACAATCTTTGCACTGTAGTTATATAAAGCACATTTCTATAGAACTAGATTGTCTTTAGTTATGCTGTTAAGTCTTGTCTAAACAATCTTTACGCTGCAAGTATTAACACAGCATTTCTTACTGGTCAATTGTTAAAGATTCTTTTCCTATAAAGGCAACTATCATTAAAAGCTGAAAAAAATTCCCAATTACTAAGTAAATGCTGTTAGTTGCAATTGCTAGATTTAAAAGGGGAAAAAAAAACACACTTCTTCGCAAACTTTAGAAAGATACTACATCAAAAACAAAGTTTGTTTGTATAGTCATTTTTGTAAAAGATATCTAGTTATCCCTTAACCATTTGGGAAAATATCCTTCATTTAGAAGACAGGTTTTCCCTCAGTTTTATGTTTCCTATTAAATGAAGCAGTTTTTAAAGGACGTGCACAATGTATAAAAAATGCAAAAATCTCTTCCAGTGCAATTTGTATTCATTTTCAGAAGAAGTACCGGTAATTAAAATCTGAAGGTTACCATATGACATTTTTCATTCAAGTAGATTTAAAATAATTTGATATTACCTCCCCCTTCAGCCTGTCACAAACATTCAATAATTAGCAAAACCGATATTCACAATAGCAGCTGACATCTTATAAAAATCAACTAGCTTGTCGTGTTAACCTATACAACATTTCTAGTTGTCAAGTGGCGAAAATCTGCTGCAATTAAATTTAACTTACCTTCCTTCAATAAAAATTTAATTTGCAGTCAAAAACTGTTGAGTACTCAATTTTCATAACAGCATCAAATTAATAAGATACTTAAAAAGTTTTATTACATTAAACAAATACTTAAATGGTTCATAAGTTTGCATTTAGGAAAAATTTCAATGTGCAAAAAAAATTTAAAAACCACAAAACAAATGTCTTTATGTTAAATTCATTATATAATCTTTTCACAAATTTTGAAAGCTTTCACATGGTTGTGAGTTCTGTTGAAAATGTATTGTAGCTTATTTATCTGAGGCTAAGATTGTCTCAAGAAATGGGATTAGAAAGTCTGATATCACGTATGAAATAAACAGAAATTGAGTGAATATGTCTAATCCCCACACAGGAAGAAAACTCCCCCTTCTCAACTGCTGTAATTTTAATTGAAAGGTTATTTTTACTGGACAAAAGTTAACAAGCAGTGAATATGCAATTGGATAACTTTTATTCAGATACACAATCAATTAAAATCCTAAGCTATTGCAAGCCTTATAGTTAAAATATGATTAATAAATCCACATGTTTTCTACATATTCTCACTTTTGAGGTTTGTTCTATTTGATTTTCACATTAAACTGAGATAAAAGTCATAACTCACACAAAGAGGTCTGCTATAAATGTTTACAATCTGTCTCTACTCTTTCTTTGCTCTTGTTTCCTTCATTGCCAAATACAGTATTTGTTGTTACTGTTGTAATGGTCAATGGTTCTATGCAGTACACTTTCTAGATGTATTGGTCAATGAAGTAAACTTTCAAGTGTTAATGGTTAATGGTTCTATGCAGTAAACTTTCAAGTGCCAATGGTTCTATGCAGTAAACTAATTACTTTCTAGATGTAATGGTCAATGAAGTAAACTTTCTTTAAGTGTTATTGGTCAATGGTTCTGTGCAGTAAACTTTCGAGATGTATTGGTCAATGAGTTAAAAAAAATCAAGTATTAATGGTCAATCGTTCTATGCAGTAAACTTTCTAGATGTATTGGTCAATGAGGTAAACTTTCTTTCAAGTGTGGCTCTATGAAGTAAACTTTCTAGATGTCATGGCCAATGTAGTAGACTTTCTTTGATGTATTGGTCAATGCATTAAGTAAAGTAGATGTGATTTTAAGGTTGGTGTCTCCCAGAGAGAGTGTTTATCACAAACTGAAGACATGACATCTATGCCACAATATATAACAAATCCTATCACTGTCTAAAGAAAGCTTTTTTCCAAGAAAAGAATGTATGTCAACTCTTCAAACTTTACCAATATATCAAGTGATGGAAAAAAGCACACCACAACTGTCTCTGTTTTAAGATAATAAATTGAACATAATTACACCAAAAAATCAAAATAAACACAATTTTTCATGTCAACTATTAAATATTTGCATAACAATTATAAAGTACATCTAAAAAAAATCATGACAGTGCTGTCTGAGGACTAGCGATGACTAATGCAAAAGTTATGAAATTTTTATAATGTTATTTTTTGAGTTAACAACCTTAATATAATTTATTTATATGCCATGCTTTCCATATAAAATTGAATTTAAGCAAAGCAGCCTAATTATTTTCTGTTCATTAGTTTTTTTGGGATAGAAACATTAAGATTTGGGCAGGCCATACAATGATTGAACTAATTGATTCTGCCTAAAGCTAGAAATGTATTACAACTTGTGTAAAATATGTATTATATGTAAGATCTTTTACACTAAAGGCATCAAAACAGAGTTAAAAGAATTATTGCAATATGTTAGCTTTAAGCTGAGGAATCTAAACTTCAAGGATTAATGTTAGCCTTGTAGGTGGGCATGCTTAGAATGCTAAGAACCAGTGTCTTTATTATAATATGGAGAATTTTTTTTATCTAAGTTCGATTTTGGTTTCTTTTCTTTTTATTGACTTAATTGTTCTATGATCAGAATGGAAAACATGATTTTGAGAACCTTTTTCCTGTCTGCTAACTATAATAAAATCTGACAAACTGGCGACTACCATTAATTGGCTTGCTATTTTATCAGTTTCTGTTTCTACAAATAAATGATAAACAACAACCTGAATATTTATTAACCTGAATTCAGTTGATTTAGGTTAGAATCAAACTAACAATCCTTTGACAAAATACGTAAATATTGATGTTGTCTGCAATGATATTATATCCATAAAATTTATTATTCAATTAAATTAAAGCAATAATTAATATGAATTTTGATAGGTTTATAATTTGCAATTACATAAGCTGTATCATATGAACTGAAATATTTCATATGTATTGTCTGTGCTTGGTAGGAAGAAATGAAATTCGATAGCAATGGCATTTTTTGTTTCTTTACCAGAGGTCTTATTTATGACACATAAAATGAGAAGAGACATAAAAATGCATATTATAAATCTATTTAGCGGGAAGTATCTTTTATCCTATAGTACCTGAACAATAGATTCACCTACCAACTAAGCAACACACCTAACCAACTAAAGGGTACAAAGTTAACTGCCATGCACTTAATATCACACATACAAAATATTAATAAAAACTAGAATTTTAACATTTTCATATTTCACTTTTTTGTTAAAGACATTTTAATACCGGATAAATCAAGGACTGAAAAGAAGTTGAAGAGATTTATTTATTGTACCGGTACATTTTTCCGTATAGGCTCACTTCAGCAAGATTTATTATTTTTAATTGCAAATCAGTACTTGTGGAAAATTGTATTGATTAATGGACTTCATCAACTTTTAACGTTTAAATGTTGATTTTATTATGATGAAAGCTTTTGTTCTTTACCACAAGATGGTGTGTGATTGTGGAGGGTGTAACTCTTAACATTTTTGATTGACAGGAAAGAGCTACATATTTGTATTTTAAAATTGATTTTTCTAATTGATAAATTGCAGGTGTTTAGATGGTAAATGAATCTAAATCACCCAATGGCATTTATACATGCTTTGTGCACTTACTCCAACTTTTTTTAGATAAAAAAAATTAAATTAGATCTGTCTACTGCATGAGTTATTTTAGATATAAAATGAAAAAAAGTAAAATTTCTTCTGCTATGAGAATTTCTGAAAGGAATTTGATTATTTCACTAAATCACTGTGTTTTTTGATTTTTCTTATTTTTATTTCTTTTTTTCCAAATAAAACTTACAAGATACCTGTTGATGTCTTTTGGTCTCTCATTGGGTTGCTGTTATTGACTGAAGCCTAGCATTGCTCTTTATTGAACTTATCTAATATACAATATGGGTTTGCTTACTTTTGAAGCCTGTAGAATGATTCAGTGAAAATTGAAGGAAAACAAAAATGCACTATCACTGCAGTTTTGACGTCAAATATGAGACATCACATCAAAACTGACCGATTTTTGGTTTCAAATTTCTCATTCCATATCAAATATTAATTTGATATTGCAACATCAGGTTCAATTTTTAACTAATATAAGCCTCACTGATCGCATACCATACTGATAATGATATGACAATTTATGATTTATGTCTAGAAACTTATTGTATTAGAAATGTTAATATCATATAATATTTCGATAAAAGTTGCCAATTTTCTCCCAATTTTCATTTTACTGAAATAAAGATGGCCAACCCTTGTATTATAATGTTACTGGTAACATCCTACCAACAAAAGAAACAATTATGCATGTGTACATATTGTTTACTTGTTATCCTGAGGTGACTACCCATCACTATGATACAATCTCACCTCCCTAAACAAAAGAGTGATCCCCATGACAATGAAATATAAAATATGAATGAAGCCTTTTAACCTTTTTCGTAGGAAATTTTAAAAAAATGTCTAAATAAATATGTGTCTTTAAATTTCTTTTATAATTTATAGTATATATTTAATCTGAGGTCAAATGGTCTATTATGAATTACAAAATTTTAAAAAGGGAAAGAAAAGACGAAGATACCTGCACTTATTGTTAATAAATAATGAAATATAACTCCTGTCAAACAAGTTAACCCCTGCATATAACAAAGTTGTATCAAATTTTATTTTGTAAATTTTTCATAAATTCAGTAATTCAAAAGAAGACCTAGGACTATTGGAGACTAAATTATATATGACTTTATAAAATCTGTTGATTTTGTACCGAATTCACTGTCAAACAGTACAAGTTTTTTAATAAATCAACGCTGAATCGGCTTAATCAAGATGACACATGCAAGAAATATCTTCAAGATACATGAAGGTTGACAGATTCTCATTTCTGATGTATTTTCACATGAACATTTTCTGATAGCAAAATATATTGCATGCTTGTGTACTTTTACATTACCGGGTAGCTTAGGTCTTTTTCCCTAATGATACTTTGAAAAAATAGCTTTTCATGCATACTTAAATTTTACCCCAATAAAAGTAATTCTATATTTAGATCTCATGTCAAATTTCTTTAATTGTTTTTATGAATAAAATATGTGCACTTTATATTAAATGATACAGAACTCATTGACAAATAACCAAAAGTTGCTGCTTCAGGTTATTGAGAGCTAGTATATTCAACTTGAGGTTTCTCTTTTGCATAATTGTTGATGCAAATACAAACATCAACAATTACCTTCAGATTGTTACATATTGCTTCAAATCATGTCTTTTATTTGTTCAGCTTATCTTAGAGCTATACTTAAATTCATTAAATGTGTTCTTCATCATAAGTTATTTTTTATAGCCAGTATTCCTTTTTCCTTTTTCCTTTTTCCTTTTAATAAATAAAAAGGGTTACCAGACCAGAGACACTGATTGGCCAATTTTAAATTTCTTGTTTTCCCTTGTAGACAAGATAGTTGTAAATTGTGCAAAGTTAGAATTTGTTCCAGTTGCTAAATAGTAGCAATGATTTATACCTTGTTCACTATGCATTTGTTTGATTGTTATGTGTGAGCTTATCAAAGGTTTTTGTGTTGTTGGGTTCCTGTCATATTCTAGGTCCAACCCCTCTGTTCTTCACACTCAAACTGATTAAATATTTGCCTATTTAATTATATAGGCTCAGGTGAGCTATTCTATTTTAAATTTGAACTAAAATGAAATATATCTGAGAAAAATCACATCATTCTGATTTTTTTTTTTTTTTTTTCAGAACAGACCAAAAGAGACAAGATATTGGAGGTCCATGTTTTGATATAGAATGCTGTCTGGAATCAAATTCTGATGAAATACTTATTAAAAGTCTGATAGGAATCGGCTCATCAAAAGGTGCATATTTTCAGAAAGCTTTTCAGATCCCTGTTTTTTACCAATGTGCACACTAAGAACATTATCCTTTAACTTACCCTCATAACACAACCCTCCAAATATACATTTTGGGTGAAATCCTTTCTCCTACCAAGGACTTATATATCTATATACGTCCCTGCTCCTACTTATAGAAGATGTGGATTATAGAAACAGTAAGAAAAAGGGAATAGGAATTGTTTTTACCCTTTTTAAGAAAAGCAGCATGCTTCTTGGAAGTATAAAACAATCAGTTTTTCCAGTGCACACATGTCAACTCAGAACATTCTTCTTCTTTTGCTATTTCTCTTACAAAAGTGACAAAATGGCAACATTTTTCATTTTAAAAAGAAATTTATAATAAAAGTTTTGAGGTATTTGTTGCAGTCAATACATACTGCACTCATCATAGCCAATAATTTAAAACTGTGAGATAAATGGCTTATGAAGATTTAAATTAGTACCGATTGTAAAACGAAGCTTAAAAATGATTAAAACACAATGTACTCCATAACTTTCGTACTATATAATATGCTTAGACTTGATACCCATAAATTGTTCAAATAGGTTTAATTTCTTTTATAAATATTACGATTTCTTCAGAAAAATTGAAACTGTACACCACATTTTTGTTTTGGTTTTGAAAACAAATATTTTTGAAGTTTCCGTTTACAGCAATTTTATTCACATGACAGAATGAGACAATTCTAATTAATGACCAGAATCTGTTTCACCGTTTAAGGTGCACTCTAATACCAGGCACTTGTTATAATAGGATACATTAATCTGTTTCACAAATATATCATCAGAAATTCTAGAGCATTGCATTTACACTGTACTTATATATGGTGGTTAAGTTATGGCCATCCAATATATTTGTGAAGCAATGCTGGAGAACAATGTAAAAAAAATACTGTAAAGGCTAATGTTATATTATTTGACTTTCAAAGAAGAAAAAAATTCAATACATTTTATATTTGTTAAATTTATTCCGTGCATTTTTATTTTTATAATTTACTATTTTTTCCATATTTTCAATGATAACATTAAAACAGGGACCCAACAACTTCACATCATAGAAAAAGGGGAAATGAACTATAAAGAGGGCAATATAAAAACCACAAGTCATGGAAAAAGGCACAAATAAATGTCTAAAAGGAAACCCATCAAATTACTAACAACAGTCCATAAAAACTACACCGAAAATAAAAGTTTAGCAAGAGCAGGGATTTTGTAAAAGCACCTGTTAATTTAATGATATTTTAATATAGAGAACTTCCCTATTCATACAAAATGCATATTGTTATCACAACTAGGTAGATATTAATTTCACCCCTTAAGAAAGTGTAGGTATTATTTTCTCCTCCTTCTTTCAGGAAGTTTTATTTTTAGCAGTTTATAGACTTGATATGATGTTTTACATGAAGGTTTTCTCACAATTGTACAGAAGTAACAAAATCAGATGTTATATGTAAAAGTCGGGTGATTAGGGGACAGTTTTTTATGTAATCTAAGACGACCCATGATGACACCAATGAAATGAACACCCTGTGAATATCTCAATATAAATCATAACAAATATATTTACCTACAGAGAAGGATACCTGACCGTAGAGATTTCATATTTAATTTTATGAGTAATCGTCCATTCCATCTCTACGATTCAGAAGATGTATGTTTCCCTTATACATTAGTTCCAGGTTAATAGGTATTTTGTACTTCACACTTAACTTAGAATCTCAACACTTTTACATTTTAACAAAAGGGGTTTCTATAATTTGCATAAATTTACCTACTTGTGAACTATTTTAAAGATGTGTTTCCTATTTTTTGGTTTTATTTTTAGTGCAGTAATTAAAATAGTTTTCCTTTTCTGAAAACCGAAGAGCATTTATCGTTAATAAAAACAGGAAGTTTTCTGGAACATATTATTAAGTTATAAATCAGCAATCAAATTCCATGTTTGAAGCAGATGCATGCGTTTACCCTAATATACTGATTAAATATGTAATAAAACAAAAATAGAAACACATATATAGATGAACCTCAATTATAGACATATATAAAGTCGACCTCAGTTATAAAGGAGAGGCATTTTTACCCTATATTTTACAACAATCAGACAAATATGGATTGAAAATGTATTAAAACTACATACTGACATATATATACACGAACCTCAAAGACAATAAAATCACCCATGCAGATCACATTTTAAAATTACACAATATAAAACTGAAAAAAATTTATTATGTAAATTGTTGACAAGAGTGTTGTATCTATATTAGTTCTTACATCTAAATTACAACTGTAGAAATCAAATAAGTAGTAAATAGCCACTGGCTTTACATATGTAAAATTAATTATATACAAGATTAGAAGGTTGATATCAACATCCTTCAAAGGGACACCACCATGTTTATGATTCATCTGTTTCATCTCCTGGTACCAGTAAATGCTGGTGCAAAACATTTCCTGACCATAAAATAGGAACCTAATCTTGTACTTCATTACCTGCGACATATATGTCATTTATTTGACAGTGCTGACAGTTGAAAGTGTCAACAGAGCATTCCATGTCTCACATGAAATTTATAAGGTGTTTCACAACAAATTTAAATTTCAGTGCATCTTATATTTCCTCTATGTTAAACTTCCTGAAAGAAAAGTACATGTAGGAAGATTCATAAGTACTCACTGAATTTTCCATGTTTATTTCGTCACATTTGACCTTTTGAACTCAAAGTTTTACAAAAATAAGGAATTGTGGTATGATTGCCAATGTCAGAGACAACTTTCCATCGATGTTCAAATGAAGCAGACGTAAGCATTGTCTGTTTGTTGAGGTTCTATATACCAGTGTCACCATTTAGAGTCTAAAAACATCTAACTGTGGTATTAAGAATGGGGAAATCAACTTATTTTAAACTATAACTTCATCTAAAAGATTGTTTAATTTAAAAACGTATTTTAAAATCCTTGACGTCAGTATCATAGATCCAGGATATCTTGAAGACCTTTGCATGCCGATTTCATCATATTTTATATTAACATGACATTTATTAATTTGTAAATGTAAATAAAAAAAGAATATTCCCATGCAAAATATTAATAATATCAATGTTTTCATCTTGTCCAAAACAGATTGAATCGATCAAATATTAGTGTGTACAATTTAACTGTAATTTAATGTTCATATGACAATATTATTACATATATAACATTTGCTACATTTCTTCTCGGTTGGTCACACTTCTAATGAGCTTATCCATCACCCAGTCACGATTATTTCTGATACTTTACATATTTTTGTAAATCATCATAAAAAAACACATGAAATCAAATAATATGAGAAAAATTTTAATCAACTTGAGTTTTTTTTATTTCATACTGAGCGTTCCAGATGTAGGTTTTTATATTATTTTGATGAAAATGTTTTGTTAAATTGATATGAGTGCAGTACATGCAGGTCTTGTGCAGAAAACTTGTGTTAAGTAGAAAATGAAAATGAAAATAAAAAACAGTCATTGACCTTCTACACAAACCTATAAATCAACCTGTCAATTATTTATGTCGGCTTTGTTGAGTAGTAATTAAAAGTGTTCTCTCATTAATTAAATGGTTATAAACATAAAACATTTGGTCCTTGAATGAGTAAGAAAATCAAGTGTATTCTTTCTTCCTAGACAAAACTAGTTTAGGATTCTATTTTTTTAAGAGAAAAAAGAGAAAATAATTATAGGCATTCATAAATTAAAACAATAATGGATTTTTTACCACTGCACATCAAATATAAACATTTATGATCTATGAATAAGGGAAGATAATCTAAGAGTTATTTCCCTTAGTTTAAGCTTACAAAATAAATGATGAAAATCAGAGATAGAAAAAAGTTGATTTTGTTCTGTAGATTAGCAAATACTAAGTAATCAGTTTTCTCAGGTAACATGTAATTTCAGTTATGCAACAAAATATGTCTGAGTCTTGTACATTTAGAACATATACTAAGTTAATCAGTCATTTTGTCAACTAAGATATGTGTGTGAAATTCCTTAATCTAAGTCATCCTTATAACTTAGTCATTTAGATGAACATTTTAGCTATATAAGTTTTAACTGACATGCATTTTGGTAAAAAATTCAATTAAAGTAGTTTGTGAGTTTTTAAGAAATATGCCACACAAATAGATATTGGTGAGTACTTAATAGTATTTTAGCATGTTCTGTTAAGTAACTACTTCTCTTAAGTTAGTGCATACAAAGTAGTATTGCTTTTAAATGTCTTCTATAATTAATAATAATGTTAATATGTGTAACTAATGCATCTTTAAATAAATTTTACAAGTTTATATAAATTTAATGTGCAGTATTAATTAAAGTCAAATTTAAACATGGATTCTTAAGAAGAAAAAAAGTCAGCCCTCTGATAACAGACTGGGAAGAACATATAGTGGCACTTCCAGCCTAAAGTTCATTTAGCTCAAACTAATCACAAATCTTTTCAATTTTATAATTCACTATTTAAATAGATGGCCTTAATTGAGGGTAACAAACTATATCCACAGATTGTCCCTGTCAAATTAGATCAAATTTCACATTCATTAAAAATTATTTGAATTAAATTTCAAGTATTGAATGATTTTACCAATTTATTGATACTTTAGTTAAGTAAATATCTTATTTTTGAAGTGATTTGACAGTCAAGTTGTTTGGTTTGGTCTTAATTGTAATTCTTTGTGAAAAGTCAGGTGGGAGGGGAATTATGTCCGTAAGTCTTGTTTCATCTTTTATCTACTAGGCACGCCTACAAATATTAGAATTATTACATTTTGAATGTGATGTTTGAAATATTGGAGACATGATGTCTTTCTTCTTTAGAAATAATTTATAAAATTAGAGGAGAAACTAAAAGGTGTCTTTAGCTTCTTTTATGTCTGAATTTTGTATAATTATCTATATTACCCTAAAATGTTAAATATAAGATGCTTTACAAATTGCGTCAATAAAAAAGATCAGGTTAAGCTTAGTGCATATCAGCTGAAAATTTTGACACAAGTCTTCAGAGCATTGGATCTTCCTGTCGCCAAACCCTTGAAACTGTAATAAAATTATAATTAATTTCTGACATAGAAATGCAAAAAAAAGATTTAATTTATGTTCATTACACAAATAAGTAATTAAATTTACATTATGAAATATATTTTATGTAAATGTTGTTTTATGAGTTAGGTTACTTTGGAAGTATTTATTAGATAAGGTTGGAATGACATGAAATCATCTAGTAATTGGCATGATAAAAAAAACTATCTCAAGTTTACGACTGAAAAACAACTTTTTTGAGTATGATTGAGATATTAGAAAGTGGTCCTGTACTGATTTATCTCTTTCTAGAATTATTTTTTTACCTTATGTAAAAAAAACAAGATTAAATCAACAGTGACTAAGGTATCGTGTAATTTTAGTTGTAAATCTCCAAAAATATACCTTGAAGACTTGTAGAACATGTGTAGGGGTTGTCAGTGAGTATCAAAGACAACATAGCTGCATTTTTATGCAAATATTTTTTTAAATATATCGCCTCAATGTTAAATTTGTTAATTTCTTTATATGATTTGATAGTTTTGTCTCGTTTACATGCACCAAATAGGTTTCAGAAAACTAAAACGACAGTTTAAGATTTTTTTCTAATATAAACAACTGTGTACATGCCCTGTGGGTGTGTTTATGGCATGCTGTTTTAGTGTTGCTGTGTTAATGGTGTATATATGAGTTAATTTTATTTTCACTTTTTATGAAATAAAACAGAGGTTTAGTTGGTTTGTATAGGATTCATTCATTGATTAACCATATAATGTAGATTCAACCTGAACATGCATGAAATATTTTCCACTGGACAATAAGAAATCAACAATCAATAATTACTTTTGACAGTACCAGCAGACCTTTTATATAAGCTTAAATGCTGTACAGTGCATAATTTTATATAACCATTTGCAATCGGGAGTAAAAAATTGTAAGTCAAATTCCAATTTTAAAATTTTAACAACTTTGCACCAAGAAAACGTATATAAAAAATTACAATGCTTTAGGCATCAATATAATGATATTAGAAAGGTTGAATATTGTTAAAATCTTTTTGTTCTGGTTTTCTAAAGATTTCTCCATGTTTGTTTGGACTTCACACCATGATTGTCCCTAGTCACATAAGAGGAGAGAAATTGAAATAAAATCTTGTTCAAATAATTATTGAAATTTTTAAGGTATTTCCGTTGAAAACTCAAATTGAGACTAAGCTAACAAGACAAGATACTAATATTTAAAAATTCCCATTAAAAAGACAACAATACCTGATAATATTGAAAATACTTAAGTATAATACAATACTTTGGCAAATTGTAATGCCATGTATTTTATATTTCTGACAGAATTTGGAACAAAGGAACAGGATGCAGAGATGATTAAAGTTATGATATTAAATTATCAAAACTCCATTTAGAACCTCTATTAACCAAGTGAAATCACTTATTTCTACATTTTTCTATTTAAATGTTTTCTCAATTCACAAGTAAACATTAATTTTTGTATTTTACAATAACATTTACTATCAATTCTGTACCTGTGCAACATAAAAACAGCTGACACTTGCGATTATTTGGCACCGCTCACCTAAGTAATTTGTCATTGAGTTATTGTGCAATCGTACCTTACAGGTTTTCATTCATTGAAGGATTAAATCGTTCTCCCGTTTGACAACTATCATTGAGATTCCATATTGTTTTGGGTATTATATGGTATTAAAAAGATGAATGAATAGGTTAGCCTGATGGTTACCTGTTGTGTTTAATCTGCCATAGACATTTAGAGTAAAATTTTATGACGGATAAAGAGATAACCTAAAATCTATTTGTAAGTGTCCTCATTCAATTTTCATTGATAGTTCAATGTTAAAAGTAATATATGATATTTTGGCTCAATTTAAACTCGTATTTATAGGGATCTTTTGGTAACATATATTTTGACTGCCTTTTAAAGCATTGAATGTTGTAAGGGTTAACATTGCTACAGTTTATGATGTGCAACAGATATGCCAAATAACACGTTTTACCCTTACTTATTTCAATGAAGCCAGTTTATTTTTAAGGTATAGGTAAGGCTGCATTTTGGGTAAATTTTTCCTTTGTCTATATGCAGGTCAGGGTAAACCAGGGAATAGGTTTTAGGGATAGACATTGATTAGTGACTCTTTTTCCTATTTGGCCTTTGAAGAAAAAGAAGACCTAAGTAATTTAGTAGATATGCATGCGATGTATTAAAAAAAATAAACTTGATGCATTTCTTTTGGCTGAACTTTATTTTTTCCAGTTGTATGGCCTTCTATAAAGTGTACTTTTGTCAACCTAAAAGATGATACTTACAAAGTTCTAGAATTTACAAATATTGTGTGAGAAAGTTACAGCAATGAAGAATAGAATCATAATGCATAACCACAAAAACTTCCTAGCAGGGGTTGTTACAAATAACTGATGTTTATAAACAGTGAAAATGCAAAATTTGACAAAGTCTGCCAAAACCACAGAAACTGACCAAGATGAAACTTGCATGCCTTAAATCAAGTTAAATGATGCTTTTGAAAAGGTACCCTGGAACACCTAGAATAAAGTCTATATGATACGTATAAACTTGTAAACTTTAATGTCGACTTAACCATAATGTTAGTGTATTGAGTTACAACAATGGAAGTGAAGATCGCATGTGTAAGGTCGATCAACATTTTATAAACGGTTAACTCAAAAATTTGACAGTAGTCGTAACAATAGGCCTGGCATCGGTTGGACCAATATTGTTTTCATTAATAACGGGATAAGAATTCTGTTTAATTAATGTCAGCCATTACGATGATGCTGTTTTTCTATCGATATGTAATGTATACTAGCGTCTTAGGATTGTAAAGTTTAAAGTTTTTTTTAAAGAAATGTCTCGTTGTACTCCCTGACTTAGTCGTAATGAGAATTTAAATGTAAATTAAATTGATCAGTAATTCTTCAATAGGTGCAAAGTATCATAGTATTTAATGAGAAATAACAGTTGAAAACAGTGTTGATATTGATAAGAGTGGTGAAGTAATACGGGTGGGTACCAGATTATAACGGAGATAAACCAGTAGATTTTTTTTTATCTTATTGATACAATGATCACCCTTACATGATTTAATATTGTAAATTTAATTATGTAATAAAATATTATTAAAATGGAAAAAGAAAACGGGATGTAACTGCAGAATGCACATGACACCTCTACAACCTTGTAAGACATGAACAAGGGACATAATTCCTTCAAAATAAGTAAAATGCAAGATTTATCTGCAACCCATCAAGGTATTATGTAAAACATGCCAAAATTAAGGTATAAAGTATATAAGCAAGATAAATAAGAAAATTTTCTCTGAATGCTGTCATATAAAAAAGAAGATGTGGTATGAGTGCCAATGAGACAACTGTCCACAAAACCAAAATGACACAGATATTCACAACTATAGGTCACTGTAAGGTCTTCAAAAATGAGCAAAGCCCATACTGCATAGACAGCTATAAAGTCCCCACCATGACAATGTAAAACAATTCATTGTAGATAATACATTAAAGGTTAAAAAAAGAAAATCTACCAATTATTAAGGTACAAGTTGTTACATTCAGATAAATCTTTAAAAATGAGGAGGAGAATGCTGCAAGGGGAAGAACAGAATTTAGAAGACCGTTTTATTTTATACAAATGCATAAATGCAAATATCTTTATTTTTGTTCTTTGTGGTTAAGACATATATTTTCTGTATAACTTTTTCTAGACAGTTTTTTTCTTTCTATTTTAGGTTGTGAATAACCTTGGAAGAGAAAGAGAGAAAAGACCACCAATTGAGAAAATCTACTAAAATCTAGGTTGACCATTTGACAGCAAATATTATAATGTACGTAAAGGGTGTATATATAATTATTAATTTCAATTTTATAAAAAAATAAAAATGTAAAACTTATTTACCAAGACTAACAATTGTTCAGTTCATTAACTTCATTTTTATGAATGAGTTACTGCATTGAGAAGAAAAGTGTAATATTCCCATTAAAGATTCAATCAGTATAATTAAGATTTAATTTCATTTACATTTTTCTTATAACCACAGGTGTTCATATTAAAAGGGTAGCAATTTTTCAGTTAGTTAAATTGTAAGGGTTGAACAATTATGAAGAAAATTCAATAAAGTAATGGCCATCCCCTAACCAGTTATTAGGCATGGTGACCATTCTGATGAACCATGGTGAAAAAAAATTGTAAAAAAATGAAATGATGTGTGTGAATACCACACGTTTATAGTGATTTAAAGTTTTACGAGTATTATTTTTATAACCACAATTGATGTCACAGACTGTTTAGGGGGCCTTTAATAGAGCATGGGGTATACCTACTGGATCTAAGTAGGAATTAAAAGCTCACATAGGGTCCAGATGATGTCAACACAGTATAGACTATTTAGGGGGCCTTTAATAGAGCATAGGGTATCCCTACTGGATCTAAGTAGGAATTAAAACTTCACATAGGGTCCAGTTGATGTCAGAACAGTATAGACTATTAAGGGGGCTTTTAATAGAGCATGGAGGGTATATTAACAGGAATCAAGTAGGAATGAAAAGCTCACATATGGTTCAGTTGAAAGATATTTTTATACTTCTGTGGATTCATCATTATTAGTTGGATACCAATATTCATGGGTCTTCTTGGTTCAGGTTAACCATGAACTCAAATGTTCAGGAATAACAATTTTTCGATAGGCTTTGTATGCAGCGAAAGACCGAAATATGAAATTTAATATCCACCAAAAGTTTATAAAAAGTAAAAAGCCTTAGTTTAAGCTGTAATAAGTGCAACTAAAAATGCACACCATTTAAGTAAAACTATGCAAAATTGAAAATTCTGATATTAGGCATCACTTCTGATATTAAACATAATTTATTTGAGGAATTTGTGTATAAGAGAGACTATATGATCAAGCCCAGATGGTGTCACTGTACCTATTGACATATGGGTCCTCCAATATGGGTACTCAGTCGTATCATAGGTCCATTTAGTCAAATCAGTGGGTCTCAATAGGTGGGTAACAGGGTGTTAAAACCCTAATCAACCGTAAGAATACTGCATTAATCATTTGTTCATAAATTTGTCAATTCTAATGTTTGTAACAGGTTTGTGTGGGACATGATCTTGTTCATCTGCCTTATCGATCAACTGAACTTTCTACATGTTTTTTTGTTTCACATTTTATGGGGGTTTTGTTACAATATTTTGACAAAATCAAAAGGCAAATTTTTGTTTTGGTAAAATGATATACTGACAAGATCTGACTTCTGTCAAATTTATTCGATAAAAGTATCGACATCTTTAAACTTTAAAATTTTGATGGGGAAAACAAAAGGAGAAAGTTTACTTTCCCATGGGTAAATTATAATCAAGATTTACATATTTATATAATCTAAAATCATTAGTTTTAACATTTGCTTCCCAACTATATCTAAATGAACAGGTCAACAAAAATTTGGAATATTTTCCAGTGCATTAAGATTGGTAATAAACAAAATTTGACATCTCAGAATTTATAGAGAGACTTTAATGTCAACAATGCATTGAATAGAAATCTTGATAAGAAATTTTATTTACTCCTTTGAACGTAAATATAGTGAGTAAATAAATACACACAAAATTTAATTTGTTTTCTGAATTGAAATAACTCATAATAATTTGAAATTTATTAATTTTGTTGTATAAATTTGTTTTACAATTGATATGAAGATATATTAGCAATTTAAATTCATACTGTTAGTTTGACAGAATCAATTATCAAATTAGAAATAATGATATTTTATTAAATTGTTCAGAAAAAAATAGCTAAGTTTATGACCATGTTTGTCATATCAAAGGTGATATAAGTGATAGATCTCTCTTTAAGATGTACTGAATCAACTGTTTAGCTTGTTTATTAATGTATATGATCACAAAACCATAGCCAATTTTCTTCTATTGTAACTTTGTAATTTAATTATATTTTTTTGAAATACTCTTGTGACCATATTACTGACCATTTTATAATTATTTTTTTTATTTTTTTTTTATTTATACATATTGGCAGAACTGTTGTAAACATTTTATAATTGTTATACTGTTGATCCTAATTAATATGAAAATAAGAGTAAAAGTAGATAATGAAAAGTTGGAAAATTTGAAATTGTTAGAAGAGAAATTATTTTGACAAATTGATGTCCTATTTTGATATGCATTGGAAAAAAGATATACATTTTAGGTGGGAAATATATAAAATGTTGATACATGTAAATTTTGATTGATCTACACTTGTAAATACATGTACTTGACCATAAACAGGCCAAGGGCATAATACTCATGACTGAGAACAGGCCACGGTCATAGTACTCATGACCGACTTTTAAAAGAACTGCTTTTAATCACTTTAAGGAAGTCTTACCGAAATGACTGATAAAATCTGTTTATAATTTAAAAGAAAATACTTATATTTTGAAAATAAGTATTCTTACAAGATAAGGGCTTTGTCTAGGGGTCACAAAAGACAGAAGGAAACTGCATCTCCAGATAAATCTCCTCTTCACTTTCACAATGATCATATTATAATATTATGACATCTGAAGAGTACTTATTGTTTTAACCAATAATAATTTAACCTTAGATTTTTCCTTCCACATTTGAGAAATTATTTCTTGTTATTGTTTTTATAATACTTGGACTTTGAATTCTAAGTTAAATGTAATGTTTCTTTTATGCACGAGGGGCCTCGGTGGCCCAGTGGTCTAAGTAGTTACTACTATAATCACTAGCCATTTAACAGGAATAAAAATTGACCGACACGAAATAGCCTAAATGCGGTGTTTCAAAACGGTGTCAAAAAATCAAAAATCAAAGTCTTTTATGCATGGAAACAAAAAGAAAACTTTTTTTTTAATATTTTTTAAGTTTACAATTGTCTAACTTCAAAAGTGTGTAGGCAAACAGAAAGGGTTAAATTTCCGAGGGACTTCGAAAAAGTACTTCTACTCTTTATATTTTTTTCTCCCGTACTAATTGACCAGGGTATTAATTCAATAAGTATCTATTACAATTATAAAATCATGTAATTTTACACTGAGAAAGTTAACAGAACAAAAGATGACAAAGTTTGGGTGGATGTTAGTAAAACTAGTAATCCACTTTTCCCAGTATCTGATACTGATCCTTAGTATTGTTTTCTCAGATATTATTAGCTTATCAGTGAAACATCGAAAATACAGGTGTACTTTTTATAAAAAATATTGACAGGTCTAAATAAAGAAAAAAGACCTCTGTGGTTTACACAGGAGGAAAAGGCTGATAAGAAAAATTTGTAAATCTCTTATTTTACAGGTCACTTATTCACAATTACTAAGTGGGAAATAGTTGAAGCTGACAAAATGTTTGAATGGTGGTTAACTTTTTGAAAACATGTTTATCTTGATTTTTATCCCATCATGGAAATGTAACGGCTCATTGGCTGAGATTTTGGATTCTCATTCTTCAGC
The DNA here is from genome assembly GCF_036588685.1 of Mytilus trossulus. Lineage (NCBI taxonomy): Eukaryota > Metazoa > Mollusca > Bivalvia > Mytilida > Mytilidae > Mytilus > Mytilus trossulus. The sequence goes on along the minus strand of NC_086379.1, from coordinate 58,381,955 downwards.
CTATTGTTGTATCAGATATTTGGGTTTTCTATTCTGCAGTCCCTTTAACGATATGGGCAGTGTTCAATACGTTGTAACCATATCTTCATCTTATGATTTAACTTATTTGATGAACTCTAGAGATATTAAAAGTCTGGTTACGTACGGTACAGTCAACTTTTGATTTTTAAGTTCATACTTTACGGTGCTGGTCACTTTCAGTATTGCCTAGTATGTGTCATATACATCAAGTTAAATCACGTCTGGGAAAAACAATATAGTTAATATGTATTAATATCGCACATTTTCATCTAGTGATTATGGAAAATACAGATGAGGATGAAGTTACAATCGTAGCGTAATCCAACCTCCGATTTCTTTTAGAATGAAAATCAGCTAAATGTACTAGATTTTTATCAGGACTATAAGTCTGATGGTCACCTTTGATTTAAATATTTTCAAGTACTTTCCAATAAATGTCAAGTAATTTCTTGCATTAGGTCCAAAAAGTTGTGAAATCAAATCTGAGGTTATATTTTAATCAATTGATTTGTAATCTATAAAGTACTCTTGGCCCATTGATGCAAATCACAATACATGTTTAATCGTAATCAAATCTTGCAATACACGGAAAGAAAAAGTAACGGGGTGGTAAATAATACAAGTCTTAGTCAACACCTGCTTTGGTAATGAGATGTTATAACGTATTTAAATTTAGCCTAAAACAATAACAAAAAATTATTTTATAGTATTGATACTCATTCATCAAGTCCTGCATCTGGGTCAAAGTTTTATGGTTAAAAATTTAATAAAAAAAGTTAAAGACAATTTTTTCAAGGTCTCATATCTATACAGCCTTAATATTTTTTTCGTTCAATGTCAGCAGAGGTTTTTCGACTTTGTTGAGGTTCTAATGTCCATGTTAAATGTTAGATTTGTCAAATGTTGGAAACGAATTTGATAAAAAAAAATGTCACACATCTATGTTACTTTCATATTTTATAATAGCAAATGTGTATATTTTTTTATATTTTGTAATTTCAGGTTGCAAATAGAGGAAAAAATGAAAGAGAGAATGTTCCATTGAGGTTGAAGATGCATGGTTGCTTTACTGGATGTCTCTGGCAGAAAAATCAGAAATTTGTTTTTGTTGTTTCCTTGGTGGCCCTAAACAAAAACTGCATAGTTATTGTTTTAGTAAATAAATTAAGGAATAACTCCTTATTTGGAGAAATTAATCCCAAACTCCTAATCATGACATAAAGAAAATTTTATGTATTTAATTTTGAAGAGAAGTTCTGAAAAGATCCACAGCCGATTATTTTTTTTTCTCAAAAAACTCTTTGAATGATTACCATGGAAACAAACAGCAAAAAAACTGCTGCCTTATTTGCACTTTCATAAATATATACGCCTTCCTCTTTTAATGGGATCAGGTCAGCCCAATATTTAATCATAGACTCAATAGAATTTAGGTAGATTTTGTAATCCACACTTTACCAAGTGAAGCTGAAACATCAGATTCTGGTAATGTGCCAGTAAATAGTAAGTAAAACAATTTCAATCATTTAATCTAACTACTTACGTATATATCATTACTGAGTCATTGTAGCATTGCCTTATATGGATAATCATGTGAAATACAGTTAATGAATGATTAACTCTTTAAAATTGTATAACTTTATAAAAAAATGAAGAAATGAAAAAAAAGCAGAAAGAGCATTGTGTCTGGTAGGGCAAATGACATTAAGTTTGACTTCTTCAGTGCATTACGCTTTTATATGAATGGGATTGCAAACTAGGTGAACATGCAATGAGAATTAATGATTGTTCCCCAAACATGTAGTTTTATAATCAAAACATGCTGTTTCCATAAGGTTTGTGTAGACATGGATACAGTTTGTATTTCATAGAAGTTATTTCCCTTTGCAAACGAACAATAAAACTGGAAATAATATTTTAAAGTTTGAAATGAACTGTTATAGAGACATGAAATTAGTCTACTATACGCTGTATCCTATGAAGAAGTGTTTTGAAGATGCAAAATTCATTAAGGGGAATATTTATTTTTAAATTTTATTTCTAACTTATGGTTATTGTTTTAATAAAGTGCAAAATGTCTCATGCAAATTTTCAAGCTTGTAAAGATAAGATTGACAAACACAAAATAGATCAGGTTAAAGAGTGTATAGAATTATTTCTTTTCATCTTTCTATCTTAATCTGCAGATAATGCGATTAATTGACCATGTAGTACGATTGCATGATTTCTTTTCAAGGTTATTTTGTGAATGACAGAAAGTTTTAAATAATCAGTGACCTTATTAGTGCAGTGACACTGCTGCTATTTCAGTGTATTGACTGCATAATTGATTTTATAGAATTGGTCAAAATGTGCAACTTTCTTTATGGGTTTCCATACTAAAAATCATTGGGTGGCATACACATAGGGTTGTCAGGGAAAACATTTTTTGTTTCCATTTGTTGTTACCTATTTAAACTTTTCTAGGTTAAATTGAAAAATTTATATCATATAAAACATTTATGATATATTATAATTAAGATGTATATACAAAATGTGTTTCTAAACTCTTATTAAAAATTATGTGCATGAATGCAAAATTTGTATACAATTTGCATGTAAAAGTACCATGTAACTACTAGGTTGTCGACCTTGTAAATTTGTTTATATCATAAAAGTAAACAAATATAAACATGAAAGTGACAACAATGTAGTAACATGTCAAATAATATGCTTGGTCACCAGAGTTATCAATGGAGGAAAATAAAACAATGGTGGCCATTGACAATCCTTGTGTACTCTCGATTAAATCAAGGGTATTATTATATCAGCTTCAGGGCTCTATGACCACAAAATTCATCACAAACCGTTATTTTATTTTATAATTATCAATATGTAAACATATAAAAAGTAAATTAAGTCGATAAATTATTACTTTTTTGTATGACTTTAATTCATTCTACAATATGTTACATACTTAGTGGATATAAATTATTTCTCTTCACTAGGTCAATGGGGAATTAACATCAGATCATTACGATTAATTTAACATATATTTATTTAATAAGTTGACATTTTCATTTTATTATTATAGCTTCATCATGTAGAAAAGTTATATAAACAGTTTCATATAGAATGGGGAAAATCAGAAAAAAAATTGTTAATATTTCAGACATTAGATAAAAAGATTTATCATTTTTAAAAGATACATTTTAAAAACGAAATAATTTTTTTTAGCAAGTGTAAAATATGTTTTAGAAATGCTAGGTCATGTCTCATTTATTATGGTAAGACAACAGTTATGCCCTTAGCAAATAGTGTCAAGTATTTGGCAAAATTTAAAGGTCACTTTAACACCAGTTTACCAAGGGAAAGTCCACAAAATGTAATATATACGTAGTATTGCATTAACTAAAAATTCATCATCATCAGTCTTAAAATATCATGTGGATAGACATGAAAAATGAAGAAAGTTTTAACCTCAAATCAATCAATATATTAGCTACAAGGGGGATATTTTCACTAATATATAAAAAGGCTTTATTTCAGAAAGGAATCAGATATTTATAAATTAAACTAATGTCATCTGATAAATCTTTAACCACTGAACCTTTTTTGGCTGAAGTTTGCCCAGCAGACTTGTAAGCAAATTTCAATTAAAAAAAAAGCAATTTGCAGAAATATTGTGTTTTCAATTGAAAGTTTTTTTACTAAAGTTTGCACAGAAGATGTTAAAGCAAATTTCAAATAAAAAAATGTAGCAGTTAGCAGATGTGTTCTGTTTTCAATAAAAACAAATTGCTCAAGTTTACACAGCAGACTAATAACATATTTTTTATTGAGAAATGAAGCAGTTTGCAAATGTATTCTGTATTCAATTGAAAGTTTTTTTACACAATTTTGCTCAGAAGACTTTCAAGCAAATTTCAATTGAGAAAATAGCAATATGCAGGTGTATTCTGCTTTCAATTGTCTAATGATTGTCACAATGTCTGTAGGTTGTACACCTGTATCCAAGATTGTTACCTTGATAAAGGTGTGATAACACTGACTTCCGATGGTGGTCAATGAGGTTAAATGTCAGTCCTTACAGATAACTTCCTGCCTATTTCATTATCAAAGTAAATATATATCTTTCCTGAAATAGAATCATATACGTAATGTTATTCTGTTTATTAATAGCATTAGGAAAGGAAAAGAAATTTAACAGTTTGAGACAGCAAGTATATTGTATCAAAAGCACATGGTAGAAAATTGATTGGGTAATAAAATGTGCATAATTTTAATAACAGAACTCTAAATAACATTAAATTTGACCTATTTGAAATGGTTTTCCTTAAATATTGCAAAATGAATTATATGCAGTTTAGTGGAGTTAATCACCGTAAAATAAGTTTGAAAACCTACCTGGAAACTGATACAATAAGTAGATAGTATAAGATGTTAACTTAATATCTATACCTATAAAATCTTCACTTAAAATGATAGAAAATTCGTAAAGTTTAGAAGTTTGTCATGAAAAACCGTTTGATATCTGACCCCTATAATGGACCCGAGCACAACCTGTAACATATATTGCAGGTGATGGTTGGTTTCTGAGCCTCCAGAAATAGCCGTTAATGAGAGGGTTATTCTCACCTGTCAAGGTAAATCAATCTGTAACATTTTACAGATGGAGTGCATTCAGCTTTAGATCAACCCCTTAAATATAATTTGTTATTTCAAACATTTGTCATAGATGTTTTCTATACTGATCCAGATCTATAAATGCTTAGCTTAAGATTTAAATTGTAGTTTGAGTAAATGGATGAGTCTGAATAGAATATTGTAATAAAAGCGTGAAAATGATAGCTTTATAGGGTTTTAAGAAAACGAACAAAACTTGAATGAAAAACCTAACATAATAAAAGAAGTGAAACAAAAAATGTTATTTATAACTGAGTTCGGAAGTATTCTTTTATTGCATAAAAGTGCAACATGAAAATATGAAAATAATACATTGTAAAAAAGAAATGTTATATTTTTATTGTAAACATTAGAGTACAATTTTTACAAAAGAAGAATGATATTTGTTTTTAATAGTACATTTTATGAATGAAATAAATGAGTAAAAATAAACATGGGTAATCCTTTAACATTCTTATATCACTAACTGGCCTAGTAACCTTTAAATCTTAGAGTGCATGGTAGGCAGAAATGGTGTAAAATGGAGCAAATTGATATTAGTGTTTACTCCCTAGGTAATTTAATAATTAAAAGACATGTACATGTTAATAATTAATATATGATTTACAGCACTTATCATGCCCAGCCATCTAAACATTTATACAAATTTTCTTATCAAGTCTGTCATCTTTGCTTGCTCAATTTTTCACTAGGTAGTCATTTATCATTATGAGAGGGTTTGCTTTATTAAACCCAGTAATTAAGATGGTTAATTTTACAATAAAGTAGACATGCAAAATAGAAAGTATATTTCTATATGAAATTTAACACAAAATTCATACATGACCCTTTGTCATATTGCTGACCTGGGTTGTGCTTACTGCAACACCGTGCACAAGCAGGAACCTTCTCTATATCCCATTTTGACATATGTATGATGACTTCTGAATGCACAATGTGTTGTATATATCATCAGATAAGAAATAACAATATGATAATTAGATTATATCTACTTGTCCAGGTATTATTTGTTGCCTATCGTTTTGCACCTGTAATGAAATAAAATCTACCTAATACACACCTTTTATGACATTTTAATTCTCATAATTTATCCCTGTTCAGATTGTATACTGATAAAGAATACTCTTTCATAAATTGGCCATTCTAGAGTTACTTTTAATTAATAGGTCTTCTTAGCTGTCCATACGATACGAGAATTATGAATGAAATATTTACTGCAGACTTGCACACGGGGTAGACTTGAATAGGATGATCATTTTAGGTCATTGCACTGGTTAACTTGTTATATGATTTAAGTATAGCCATGCCGCATGTAGTCGTCAGCATCTAATGTTAAAGCAATCTTTTAAAGACAACTCATTTCTTGATTATCTATAAATTTAGTGGTCGTTTGATGTTTTTATCTTAATTTATTTTTAACCTTGATTATGAATTGCGCATTTCCTAGTAAATTATATTTTAAAAAAGGGTCCAAATAATTTAAGGTAGATAGAAATTTTGGAAACTGAACACTTAATAAAACAAGTCGTATTTGTTATATATTTTTAAAAGAGGAAATGACATATGATTAAATAAAACAAATATTTATTATCATTTGCAGAGAAATGAATCTGCTAAAAAAAGTTTATGCTACTCTATCACAGTTTCGTGAACAAGATAATAAGAATGGATACCTTATAATTCATTTAAATTTGTGGGATCAGTTAGTTCTCTCCAGAAGTGTATCGACTTCTACTGTAGATGCTGTTTTGTATTTGTCAAAGTTTATCATTTCTCTGAAACATATACGGATACTATTTTTTAAATTCAATTTTGAATGTTAATATAAAATCTGTTTTTATAGTGAAAATATAAGAAAATTCAACCCTTTTAAAAGATAAACATTTTATGATTAAATAAAGAAGTTTATATTAATCTAAAACAAACAAAAAATGTTTTGCTCTATTTATGTATAAGCATACTCAATATTTTCGTAGTTTTGTATGAAGTCGGAAGTAAGATTGATCTTGCTGATTCTTTGGTACATAAAACTTCCCATTTACTTAGTACTTAGATGACTTAATTAGCATTGTAATCATACGATACAATTTAACATGCAGTCCATAAGAATAGTTCATATTACCTAAACCTGGTGTGTGGTAGGTAAAAGTCTTTAAATTTGAGTGGGCATGATAGTACACTCGGAACCACATCATATTGTTGTTACAACATATAATACCTTTACTTCAAGGCATAAGGCTTAATTTGGCATTTTTGGAAAATTTAAGAAAATATTTGATTTCGTTTGATGTGATCAAGCTCGAGCAAGTCATGCAACCTTGTCATTAAATCCTGGACAAATTGGTGCAAAGCAAACTGACACAATATATTAAATCTCTTTTGAAATAGTTTTACAGGTATTGTTTTGCATTTCCTTAATTGCATGTGAAAATCTAATAATTGAATTACTCAGAAATGGGGAAACTCGATAATATAAAAGTTAGCTTTTAACCACTTAAGTTAATTTCAGTATGTTCACTATAGTTAGGTCCCATCGTCGGATCTTTTGACAATTGTAATGGTAATCAATTAACATTAATATTTTTATCATCTGTTAGTATCCCCTGTGTGCTCTGTAGTTTAGTTTGTATGTCATATATAACGCAGAAAAGTATAACTCATCATGACTTGAAGATATGGTCACCAATGTTTTTACCTCTATCCATAGACATATTACATTTGTCATTTGATGTTTGATTTTTAACACGATGGTACATGTAAACACAACAGTTAAGATGTCGACCACAAACTTTCAGGTGTTTATGTTAACCACAGTATGTTGTTGGTCTCACGATTAAAAAACATTTACTTAGCCTTGAGCAATTCAAATTTTACATGACCCCAAAATATTCAAATGATCAAAGGTGTTGATACAATAACCTTTGCCTCATTAGTAAAATTTGGCATTGATATTGGAATTTGTCCCTGCAGATGAGGGCAAGGGGGATACTCTTGGCTATCACACAAAGTGGTGTCTTTTAAGGTCAATAAGAAAATTACTACAATAGCAGTCGAGTTTTTTGTAAAGCAGTATTTAAAAGAGACTAAATTTGTTTAATTGTGTGTAAAGGTAACTCAAGGGTATTCAGTATCTCCCGTATTGTTCAAAGCTATTGTAGACGTTAGTGTAATGAAAGGTTGTGTTGCGGTGATCAAAACCCGTCCATGATTATTTCTTTCAATTAGATGCCATGCAATTTTTCTGGTTTATCTATATTTTGTATAAAGAAAAAAGCTGTCATATTCATCATTTCTACTTAAGCTTTAGTCTCTCCATCATACAGTCAAGCTAGATATCGTTTTTTGATAGTTTTGGCGTATGCTTTCAATAGTTACGTACTTAGTTCATGTTCGATGTTCAAACTTTTTTGTGAAGTAGGTTTACAATGTAGACGGATGCTGTATTTCATGTCTATAAAATTACAAAATATACATTCGAAAACTTTCAAACAGAGGGTTGTTGTTCTTCAGTATACACTTAGACAAAACAAAACCTTATCTTTTAGATCCTTGGGCAGGTATGTATAATAAAACAGATAATAAATCTCGGAAGTTTTATATTAACATATGCCCAAGATGATCATGCATTCATCCAAAAATATATTTTCATTTGTCATGGAATGTTTTGGTTAAATCATGTTCATGAATCCAATCTGCAGATCTTGCAAGTATTATCTGTGTGATGAACATCTGATAGTATCTTTCTATTCACTTCCAGGTCGGGATTCGTTTACTGTCAAGTAGCAAAACCATGCCGAGATATTTCATATTGACGTCATCATATTGACAGACGCGGTAAAGAGTTGTCAAAGGATTGATAAGCTCATTTGATTGTTCAAAATGTGGTTTCAATTTAATTCTTCATAGCTATAAATATCCAAATTCGGTATATGCGGATTCATAATGAACTTATTATTAAAGACAACAGTAGTATAACGCTCTTCAGAACAGTATTGCGTACGAGTTTACATTATTAGTATTTACATTCAAAGGACCTCTTAGCACTGAAGTGTTTCGGTTTTTATACATCATTGGCTTTAAAATTTAGTCTTTGAGCGGTCCTGACGATACAAGTCCAGAAAACTGTTCGGACATGTAAAATTGTTTTAAAAAATAATTGAAGTTTTATTCTTAATATTAAAGTATATTTATATGTTTATCCACATTTTCTCTACACTTTAGCAAATTTATCAAAATTATAATTATGGAAAACGTGAGGCAGTTGACGCAGATTTGTCATGATGACAAATTCGGTATGGTTATGAATTCAGGAAATCATCTGCATTTTCATTATATATTCTCTATATTGCATAATTCAAAGAAAAAACAAATTAAAAAATTAAAATAATGCAGTAGGCAATTAAGTTTTTCTCTTAAGCATTCAGATAACCGACTTAATATTACAATTGGATTTTTTTTAAGAAAAGGGAAAATTCGATGTCATTACAGAAGAAAGTTTTCTCTTACACAAGATAACTTAAAGTTTCAATTTCAAATTATTTATCCATATATTTTGTATCGTATTTTTAGATTTGAATGACATGAAATGACACTAATCTTTCTAGATATATTTTTTTGCGAACATGGATGCTGCATTAAGCAGACGTGCTGTAATCACGTAATAGTTTATAATGTTTATTCCATCTTCATGGATTACTTAGCACAGTGGTTAATGTCAGATATCACATACACCCATTTATCACACTTTTTGTTGTATCTTCTAGCCAAAAATACAGAGTTTTGACAAACTCTTACATGCATCAGTATTGGAAGGGTAAACAGTGCATGGGAATTGATTCAGAGAAATCAACGATTTTTCATATGCTTTTTCGTCTAATTATTTTGTACTTGGTGTTCGTTGAAACAATTTTAATCAAGATAACTTTTAAATAAAATTGGGTTGTGGACGATTAATCGGAAAACTGAAACGAATTCAGACTGAAATTTTAAAGGGTGGAATGGGTACCTTTTGTACTGTACTTTCAACACGTACTTGAATACAAGAGATAAAAATAATCAAATTATTTGCTGCTGTACTATGTGTGTTTTATGAGTCATGGAAATGTTCGTTTCTTACGTAAGAAATCAGACCTGAACGTAAATGCATTTGAAAAAAAGATATCTAGTATCTAAGGACATAGTAGCCAAACATTACATGCTGAGAATGGTAATCACACCCTTTTAAAGCGATTGATCAGGTGTTTTTCTTTTAACGGTTTCCCATACGTTTGGTTTGACCAAACAATTTCATAATGTGTTCCTATTTTGCAAAACGGAGTTTCCATTATAATATATAAATAGACTGTTGGTTTGTCTTTAGTGTACAATAATAGCATAATTATATGATAAGACCGTATGAAAGTGACCTGTATGAAAAAGAGGGAAGTCAAAAGCACGATGTCCAAAATATGTTGAAAAAAAAGTTAAATGAAAATTCGTGAATATACTATGATGAAACATTGACATGAATTGCTCGACTACCATGAGCTGATGGACATAGTTAAATTTTGGTATGTTCCGACATTTGAAAATCATTCAATGTGGGTGGGATCGAATTGCATGTTGATGATATCAGGTTATGCTCATAAAGATGTATTGATAGTCATAATTATATCAGTATTATAAGTAAGTTTCTTCTTGTCCAATCTGTATATATAGCTAAACAAATGTTTTGGTTCCTAAACATCATTGGCTTTCAAATATTCGTCTTCGAGTGTTTCTTATGAAGGAAAATTCAGAAGACCGTTTCGGACGCATGACATTTATAATGTTTTTTTTTTTATCATATTTGCAATGCATCAGCGGTGCACTGCTACATGCAAAGAATCACAGTTGCGAATTTCAGGTGATCGATCCGAAGTGCGTAATGGATTTTCCTATATTGATTTGATTTAGATTTAATGCACACCATGATTTGTTTCAAGGGGATTTCCCAAGGTAAACTCTGCAGTATATGACGCTTGTACATTTCAAATATAGATTTTGATTGACGGGAATTCTGTAATCAGTTGACACTAAGATGTGTTTTGCTTGTAACGATTTTGACAGCCTAGTTGAAAAACGAGCAGACAGTTAGAAGTTTTTACCCCAGCATTTAACCACATTTTGTTATTTTGCTGCCTTCTGTTATTTTCAGGTCATCCATAACTGTCAATAATGTTTGTCAGGGAGTTCACGTGTTCGTCACCTTGATTAATGATTTCCTGCGCATGCACATTTCACTTAGTTACGGTTCATTAATCACAGCTGATCACTTACGAGTTTCTCACACACGTCAATTATCATATCTGCATAAAACAACATGGTACATGTAATAATTACAACTGCCCGCTACAAATGTCCGTAGGTTAAGTATAGCTACCATTTTCCTTACATAACCTGTCAGAAATTAGTATTATTGTGATAAATATATAGATAATGTGTTGGGAAATACTACAAATATGACAATTTTATACCCTCCCTCTACAGAATTATAGATTAAATAACACCATAAAAGACGATTTCGCCATAGGATCAGACAACCATATTTATAATTCGAAATTTGTTAGCCTAGCATCACTATTTTCCCAGACACAATTTTTGATTATTTACGTACAGTTATCAATGAGTTATAATTCTCCATAATGGTCTTTGAATTATATCGGTGAAAATGTTATAGTTGACTTTATTGCTTGAAAAAAGTTAATAAGAATTTTAAAACTTAATTTAAAGTTTATGATACGATATTTACGCAAAATTATAGGGTATGTGTTATCATACATGCCACAAGGAACACTCAAGTTATTAATGTTGTAAAAGAATTTTTATAAAGTTTTATAAAAACTACTAAATATAAACATCAAAAGCGAAATAAACAAATATGTATTTAAGGGGTTGCAATGTTGAAAAATAGTATGTAGAAGTTGTTTGTTGAACGTATGTTCTAAATGATTGGCTCATTCAAGCAGGGATATTTTCCAGGTGTGCTGCAAAATAAAGATATTTCTATAATCATTTAACAAAAAATGTGGAAGTATCAGAAAATAAAGAAAAAAATTATTTTGAATTAAAATTCTAAAACCAAATGAAGTATTTTTACAGCCTGGTTAACCATCTTCCCTCATCATGGAGCAAATTAAGAATATTAGACACAACATATTAAATGCTGCAGCTTTATTGTAAACCTTAAGATCAAGTTTCATGGTGCATCAAGTTTAAATACATCATACTTCGTACACAATAATAGTGTTAAATAATGACTTTAGCAATGATAAACTTATAACAATAGAAATAATGGGTTAACAAAGGATGTGTATTGAATTCCCTATGATATAGTGGTCCGTGTCACTTCTAATACTGTTAGTGTCGGTGTTACTAGTGATCCTAAGAAATAGGTGAATAAGGACTTGTAAGTGGCAGGTTTAATATATTCTTGTTACGATCCGACCCATTCGTTTATTATACAACAAAATTGATGAAGTCTGGAACCAAATTAATAACCTCCGGACAACGAACATGCACTGAAAACGGTATTCGATTAAAACAGTTCTATAAAACCTTATCGTTGTGTAATAAATATGCAATTTAGTAATAAAAAGGTTTTCAACTTGCATTTATAAATAGGTTTAAAAATCATCGTATTATTGTAACCCGGATTTGTTTTCTCTCAATCGATTTATGACTTTCGAACAGCGGTATACTAATGTTGTCTCTATTTATGCTGTAAAAACTTCTTGCCTTTTTATCAGGTTACTACTTTAGTACTTTAACATTGTTATGGACTACTAACTTACATCTGTCCATCATGGCACTATTGTGTACTTTTCATAACATAAACCGGAAATACAGCCATTTTACACGGTAAACTGTAAAATCAAAATAGTAATAAATTTACTAAATCCTTCATATTAAAACAATTTATCTAGCGTTTTCGCTGTTAAGTGTTATGTTTGTCATGCTGCTTATTATCGTATGCTCTTCAAGGTATACTGGTGCTGTCATGGACACTGCCCTAACCGATTCTTAGGCACAATAAAATGTGATATCATCAAACGCGAAGGCGCTGAGATAATGTAATACAAACCCAATTTATGACATCTTTTGTAGTAAAATTATCAATTGTAATTGAATATGGGTTTCTATGATTTGCACGGTGGCTTTACGTAAATCTGTTAGTGATAAATGTTTTCCAATGTCTTTTCAGGTCTCAGAGCGTTGAAGTTTTTTAGTATCAAACTTATTTATTCACTAAATTTCCTTGTTTCTTCTAAAGGGAATAAAGATTTAAAAACTACGATATCCGGTTCTTAAATCAGAACTGTTCTCGAGGAAAATGAAAAAGTTTCTTTTCAGGGAGTTATATTTTTGTTCGAATGCAAACGGTAAATTTATTTTCCTTGAAAAATTTCATTTTTATTTCAATTGTTTCATTTACAAGGAATTCAATCATATATTATTCAATCATATATTGACCTATAATGTCTCTTAGATTAGGTTAATGAATGAATAAAACTTAACGAATATTTTAAAAATATGAAATATTTTGACAAACCATGCAATGCGTTATTGTAATAAAATAGTTGGAGATCAATTAGCCTTGATATAATTTTGTTCATACTGATGAACACTTTAATGACGTATACATAGCGTGTGGGAACGTAAAGATATCATGTAATTTTGATATCAGGACAACGTCCTTTATGTGTTTAGACTTTTGAAAACGAGGGATACAAATTTTAATTCTTAAACTAAGATTTCACTTAAACTTTTAAGTATGAGAGATTCTCATCTTCCATGTTATTTTTTCCCTTCATTTCTTTGTATTATTCTTTGAAATGTGTTTTAGATAATTTGACAGATTGAAGTACTACCAAATGTTTTGTACAATTTTTTCGCACATTTGTGAAATTGCTGAATTATGCTTTGTATAATTTTTTTTATCAATTTATTAGTACTGACCAACTTCAGAAACCAGTATTGGATCAAGATATGGAAATGGTGCAGTTCTAGGGAGAGTTACATATAAAGCAATTGAACGGTTTTCACATTGATTCACAGATTGTTATTTAATTCTGAGATCATTGTGAAAACTGATTTTATGCTAAACATACAACATTTCGAAAGCAAGAGCACATATTGGATATATTGAAAGCTGTAGTGACAGATGATGAACACATACAGTTATGAACTTAAATTTCCACACTATTAAATGGTATATGGTAAGTTAGCTTTCTTAGGCACTCAGTAACATAAAAGTCAGATAATTGAAAAATTTCATAATTTGTACAAACACGGTCAAATTCTTGCTCTTCCTATATTTATTTCACACAATTCCAGCAAATAACTTTAAGTAATTAAGATTCAGTCTGTCTAGCTCTGTCGGTAAGTTTTATAAGTCATAAAAAACTGATATGCAAAGTTGAGTGCATTGAAGCTTTATGTTATATATATATTTTTGACAATTCATCTCATAATATGTTGTTCTCTTCTTTTTATAAATTCACTACTGCTTATTTCCAAAACAAAAAACACCGAAGATACCAAAAAGACATTTGAAACGACTTTACTGTGACAACAAAAGACAATTAATGTTGTCTTCACTTTGCCTTCATCGTCGTCCATCTGAAAAAGAAAAAAATCAAATTTGATCACAATCTTTTTTTTTATTTTCTTACAAAAAGCTTTTCCTCTACCTTATTGAGAGATTTGGATTCCCCGCAAAATTTTTCTGAATGTGATTCTAAAAGACCTCATTTCAATCTGGTCAGTGAAAGAAGTTCTTTTGAGTCGTATTGATAGAAAAATTTACAAACTCATCATAGATACCAGGACTAAATTGAGTATATACGTCAGACGCGCGTTTCGTCTACAAAAGACTCATCAGTGTCGCTTGAATCCAAATAGAAATTAGATTACGAAGTTGAAAAGCATTGAGGACCAAAATTTCCAACTAAGTTTCTAACTTCCTCGGATATTTTTTTTTATATATACTGTTTCTATGTATTCGTACATAGAGTCATGACAGTTGTTTTCAATTTGTAAGATGTGATTGAGCTTTTCATTTCTAGACTTTCATAAGAGACTTTACATTTTTATGTTTTCTTGGAGTAAGTGTTTTTGTTTTTCTACTTATTATCCATGGCTTTCATCTATTTTATTCCATTATGGGAAATCCAGTTAAACGGTTTGCCGCCCGAAAATAATTCTTATTTTCTAGCACTGTGTAGATAACACTACGGGTTGATTGTAAGTCATCGAAGGTGTCATTTCCTCAGTACTATTAAACTAACACGATTAAAGCATTATTTTTTTTCAATTTCCCCGATGATGAATTCGAATTATTAAGAAACTTAAGGTTCCTTCTCCATATGCAAAGTTTACCTTGAATTACTGGGATATTCTTCTATGTAACTTGTGAACATATAGCTACTGATCATGACGTTTCGACGTATTTGTACATTCATGGTTTTAAATGATAAAGTTAGGTTGATCTTCCTTTATGAAGACAAATCAAAATTGAAAAAAGTGTACTTTGATCTTTTCATTATATCTTAAAGTGTAAACAATTCGAAGCTCTAAATATGAAAACAAAATATAATCACTTGACAATCGATTACAGTTTCTTTTATTATTGTTAGTCTAAATCCATAACTACAAATGCATTGGTTACCAGATCTGTCTGCTATAAGACTAAATTTCTGATCAAGTATATGTAAATTGTGGTGTAAGCCCTCTGTAACCTAACATATCTGATGGTGTATGTCTGTTGTGGGATTGTCACATATTAAGACGTATAAATTGATGTGACAACATGATTAGAATTATCATACTTTACGACTGACAAACACAAGTTGAATTGCAAAGATTCTCATCTGCATGCCAGCATAACATCCATGATTATAACCGACGAGGAAAGGGATCACTTTAAAAGTGAAAGATAAAGTCCGTATAACCTTGTTAGCCAATTGTATTTGGGTACTGGAAATTGTCGTCAATATTGGCATGCATCCGAAGTATGGATTCATATCCTACTGATAACAGATAAAACAAATTAAGATAGAATAAATTAATATATTGTATGTTCCTCGTTGTGTATCAAATAAACTCATCATAGATACCAGGATTAAAATTGTTAGTGCCAACACAAGTTTACAAAAAACTCATCAGTGATGCTCGAATAAATAAGTAATTAGGCCAGACATCGTGATACCAATTTGCCTGAAACACGAGTCAACGTATCAAAATAAAAGTAAAGTAACTGTTTTAGTAATATTTGAATGGGCCGATATATCACCGGTCCAGTATTCTGACATAATATTTATTTAAAGCGATCATTTCCTGTATATTTTAAAAAAAAAATCGAAAACTAAGGATTTCTTATCCCAGACATAGATTACCTTAGCCGTATTTGGCACAACTTTTTTGAAATTTCGGGTCCTCAATGCTCTTCAACTGTGTACTTGTTCAGATTTATAGCTATTTTTATCTGAGCGTCACTGATGAGTCTTATGTAGACTAAACGCGCGTCTGGTGTATTAAATTATAATCATGGTACCTTTGGTTACCATCATCATGTCGAATTGTCCTATTGTGTAATAAACGACATGTAAAGTTTGATTAAGCACTCCTTTAAGAGTTTTTAGTTGAATTGATTTAACAACTGATTCATACGTAATTATAAATTAACTGTTTACAAAACTTTTGATTTTTTTAAATACTAAGGCTTTTCTACCTCAGGAATAAATTACCTTAGCTGTATTTGGTAAAACTTTTTATGAATTTTGATCCTCATTGCTCTTCAACTTCGTACTTTGGTCTGTTTAACTTTTTTGGATTCTAGCGTCACTGATATCATGAGTCTTTAGTAGACGAAACGCGGGTCCGGCGTAAATACAAAATTTGATCCTCGTATCTATGATGAGTTTATTTGTCGATATGTTGTGTTTTCTACAATACAGTCAGTGACTGTCGAAATTCAATTACTAAACCCATACACACACCAACAAACAACAGTCAAAGACTAGAATATCAAAAATACCGAACTCAAAACATTTCAAAACAGAAAGTCCCTAATTGAATGGCAAAATCAACAGCTCAAACACATGAAACGAATGAATAACAACTGTCATATTCCTGACTTGGAACAGGTATTTTCGTATGTAGAGAATGGTGTATTACACCTGGTTTTATAATTTATAATTGATCTAAATGATAAGGATGTTATTATCCCAAGCAGAAAACCCTAGCCGTATTTGGCACAACCTTTTTGAACTTTTGATCCTCAGTGCTGTACAACTTTGTACTTGTTTTGATATCTGTTTTATTTTGCAAAATCAACAGCTCAAACAAATGAAACGAATGAATAACAACTGTCATATTCCTTACTTGGAACAGGTATTTTCGTATGTAGAGAATGGTGTATTACAACCGGTTTTATAATTTATAATTGATCTAAATAATAAGGATGTTATTATCCCAAGCAGAAAACCCTAGCCGTATTTGGCACAACCTTTTTGAACTTTTGATCCTCAGTGCTGTACAACTTTGTACTTGTTTTGATATCTGTTTTATTTTGCAAAATCAACAGCTCAAACACATGAAACGAATGAATAACAACTGTCATATTCCTTACTTGGAACAGGTATTTTCGAATGTAGAGAATGGTGTATTACACCTGGTTTTATAATTTATAATTGATCTAAATAATAAGGATATTATTATTCAAAGCAGAAAACCCTAGCCGTATTTGGCACAACCTTTTTGAACTTTTGATCCTCAGTGTTGTACAACTTTTTACTTGTTTTGATATCTGGGCGTCACTGGTAAGTCTTGTGTGGACGAGACGCGTTTCTGGCGTATTGAATTTTAAACCTGATGCCTTTTGTTAACTATTACTGTGAAAGTACTTTTATTCGTGGGGTACCAATTTTCGTGGTTTTCGTGGATGACTTTATCCACGAATTTAACTGTCCAACGAAATAAAATATGTTACTGTTTTCTTTAGGTGACATGTGTATGGCCTAAATAACACCTTCAATGGTCTATAATCTGTTGCTCACTTTATTATGGGTCAATTAGTGTTATCACTACGATTTACACGGATCAATAGATATAGGAAGATGTGGTGTGAGTGCCAATGAGACAACTCTCCATCCAAATAACAATTTATGTTTACTTTGCAATTTCCTAAATCATGTAAATCCAGACTATTTGTAGCCTGGCTTTAATTCTTTTTTTATTTTTTAGAAAAGAAAAATCCACGAATTTAAAAATCCACGAACATGTAAATTTTCCTCAAACCACGAAAATTAATACCCACGAATTAAAGTACTTTCACAGTATTCATGTGTTTCTTTGTCTAATACGTTCTCCTATTTATTATGTTGTCATTTTGATATTATATTTAACATTGCAATTAAAGTGCAAGGTTTGACATGCCACAAAACCAGGTTTTACCCACCATTTTTTCTTTAAAAATGTCCTGTACCAAGTCAGGATTATGGCCATTGTTATATTATAGTTCGTTTGTGTGTGTGTAACATTTTAACGTTGTGTTTCCGTTGTGTCGTTTGTTTACTCTTATATTTGAGTGTGAATTCAAATTATTATAAGATGTGTCACGGTACTTTTCTATCCCAAATTCATGTATTTGGTTTAGTTGTTATATTTGTTTTCCTCATCGGATTTTGTCTAATGCTTAGTCCGTGTGTTTCTGTGTGTGTTATGTCGTTGTTCTCCTCTTGTATTTAATACGTTTCCCTCAGTTTTAGTTTGTTACCCCGATTTTGTTTTTTGTCCATGGATATACGAGTTTTGAACAGCGTTATACTACTGTTGCCTTTATTTATATATATCTAAACCTCTCACTTGTATTACAGTGTATATAATTTCATTATATTGAAGTCGATGTGTGAACAAAACAAACAGACATAATAGGTAAAAATGTCTAAAATAAGGTTACAGCAGTCAAGATTGTGTTATAATCTTTAACACTATAATAAACAAACAAATATGTAAACAAAGAAACACAAAAAAACCTGTAGACAAATTACATTAGAAGTGAAAGACAAAAATACAAAAAATTGCCATAGCACAATGTGACTGAATATTTAAAGTACAGAGCCACGTCAAATGGACATAACCAAACACAGGCCAAACATCAAATGTGACATCATTAAGACAAAAATAAGAAAACTATCACACGTATAAACAATGTCAGTTCCAGTATCAACATTTCAAGACCATCGTGTATTATGTTGTCACGGAATATTTATCAACAAGGTCTTTGTAACTTTCGATAAACTTTTTTAAGAAAAAGGACACGGACGTTCTTTGACATGTCCTTGGTTCATCAACTTTCTACGCAGACACTGGTGATGCTTTTCCGGCCAAAACTATAAGCTCTTGAATACCGAAAAAGTAGGGAAATGTATGTCACATATGCAGGTGAAGTTGCTATAATGCTTCTTTTTTGGGGGAAATTGATAATTTCAAAAGTAAAAGAGTCTTTTTTGTCATCGATTCTGGTACTGAGATGACAGCATATGTCAAATACGAGGCGGAGGAAGCCGTGTCTGTTGTTTCTTCAACTTTCTAGGTTTGGAAATATATTGATGGAACCTAATCAGAAAGTTTCGGATTGTATTAGAAAACATCATTAAAATGTCTGCATATGAAATTAAATGATCTAGTCTGTTTTATCTTCTTGTTTTTGACAAGTTTTGTTTTTTCTGAAGGATTTCTGACTTTAAAAAGGAGGTTGGGTAGGCTTAGGCGCACAGATCGTTCCCATAGGAATGCCGACAATTTATAAAAACAATTCTACTTCCAAATTCTAAATATAGGCTGTCAATATGAAACTTCAGCATACTGATCACTTGTTCCGTGTGTTCCATGTTTTAACATTTTTTACATTATTAACAAAAGATGACGTATGGTATCCCGTAGTTATAAATTTATAACAAACGAACAGATTTTTTTTTAACTTTGGAATTTAGGCGTCTTATTTTTAACCGGAAGGAAAACTTTCAAGACGGAAAAACGAATCCTGCAGCCTTTTTAACCTTGCAAGTTCAACTAATAGATATAAGAAGAACTTATAGCTAAATTCAATCTGTGCTGTGGACAGTTTGAAGGGTTCCCATAACATAATCATTTCCTTGATAAATGTTCTCCTAGAGATGCATACGACTTTTTTCATAAAAGTTGTTGACAAAACATCCTGTAAATAAACGCAACAGTAGTATACCTCTGTTCGAAAGTCATAAATCGATTGAGAAAAAACAAATCTAGGTTATAAACTAAAACTGAGGCAAACACATCAACTATAAGAGAAAACCAACGAAACAACAGAAACACTGAAGTGCAAAAAAAAAAACGACAGAAGGTATTTTATTTTATTAATTCATTTCAAGAATAATATATCAATATCGTAAAAGGAAGGAATGTTTACTTCAGTTTGCTTCATCTAATTTCGTATTGTTCCATCCGATAATTTCTTGGCGTTTGGTTTCAAGCATCTTATCGATAATCTTAAGCTTGTGATGCAATTTTAGATGTCTTGCATCTTCCTCTTTTTTGACGATTACATTAATTTAATTTGATTCCATCCAGCACCTTTTGACATTGCGTTTAGTAATACCAAATGATACTTTGGGCATTTGATTTCAAGTTTTGAAACCGTAAGAGCATTTTTTTTTCGCATTATTTACTTTGACTTTGAATCTCTGATTTAAATTTTCTTCACCACAACACCAATTTCTAGTTAGTTGTGTATTTGGTAAAAGGATTTCATATCCAGGGTGTATTTTCAATCTGACGCATATCTACGAAATTATGTTTGAAGGCATACGAAATTGTTCTTGGTATAGTCGTATTTTATTTTATTTTTTTTTATTTTTTTGGCATGGCGTTGACAGTTTCTCTTTGACTATATGTTTTTAAACCTTGCCTCTTTTCTAAAAAACACAGTGTTATAAACAACTTAACCAAAACCCACAAATGCTCTTTCTGTGCCAGGCTTTGTTTAGTTAGCTTTAGCATGTGGTACATCTCAAATCAGCCAACCATCTTCTGTCTGTCAAGCAATTAACTTTTCGGTTAAACACAAAACCAAAGGTGGAAATTTGAGAGCATGATATATTCAAAATATCTAAAATTTTCAAATATTTTCTGTGAATCTTCCAAAATTGCGTTCCTACAAAAACTTCAAAAATAAATTTACGGGAAATTAAAAGAAAATGTTCAACCATGATTGTTTGCCTCTTATTGACATAAAATTGTTGAGCCTATTTCATTCTGTTCAATAACTGTATCAATTATATAGTTATTGTATATGATTGAAGGTAATTCCTAGGAACTTTGGTACAAGATATTGCGTAAGCCAAAAAAGACATACCATATTTAACAGATTCCTGTATGGAGATATGCATAGTCAGATTTGATGATCGAGTCATTAAAAAGATTGAATCCCTTTATGGCCCTTTTGAAAAATTAGTCTTCTATACTATTGTATGGCACTTTTGTACTTGAAAAAAAAGGTTACTGTTTGAATGACATGTCTGTTTTTCTATGTAACCTGTATGTATGCGATATGGCTACATGTTAGTTTACATTATTGTACAGAAGATGGTAAGTCTTATATTTTGTTTCTGTTAAAGAAAGTTGCCCAATTAAAGTTAATGAAGTAAGTGAAAGGGTTAGCTAGCTATAAAACCAGGTTTTTTCTATTCAACTTCTTCTGATAATTGATGTATTTTTGTATTCATAAGCGACGTAACGAGCTGCTGGCCTCTTGTGGCCTCTTTCAAGACTCTTATAATGATAGATATGTCCTGTCTTAGATATATGTTCCACAAAATACTTTGAAGAATTAGTCTTTCCAGATATGTAAATGCCTGTATTTTTTACTTTAATATGATGTTAAAAACACACTCATCATCGATATATATTAGGATTAACATTTTGTATGTCATACGCGTGTTTCGTCTTCAAAAAAGGCCAAATATAGTTATCAAAGGTACCATGATTATAATTTAGTACGCCAGACGCGCGTTTCGTCTACATAAGACTCACCAGTGACGCTTATATCAAAATATTTATTAAGCCAAACAAGTTAAAAGTTGAGGATCCAAAATTTCGAAAAGTTGTGCCAAATACGACTAAGGTAATCTATGCCTGGGATAAGAAAATCCTTAGTTTTTCGAAAAAAATCAAAGTTTTGTTAACAGGGAATTTGTAAAAATGACCACATTATTGATATTCATGTCAACACCGAAGTGTTGACTACTGGGCTGGTGATACCCTCGGGGACGAAACGTCCACCAGCAGTGGCATCGACCCAGTGGTGTTAATAGTTATCAAAGGTACCAGGATTATAATTTAGTACGCCAGACGCGCGTTTCGTCTACATAAGACTCATCAGTGACGCTCATATCAAAATATTTATTTAGCCAAAGAAGTCAAAAGTTGAAGAGCATTTAGGATCCAAAATTCCAAAAAGTTGTGCGAAAGAAGTGCGAATTGAAGAGCGTTGAGGTCCAACTTTTCCGAAAGCGTTTGCCAAATACAGGTATGGTCATCTACTCCTTATGTAGACAACCAGATTCTGCTTCAGGAAGCCTACGATGAAACTTGCCTTACTATAAATATATATAATTGTTGTGTGGTACATCGTTTAAGTCGTAAATAATGGTAACTCCTAAAACAAAAGTTGTTGATATGAATTACCATGTAATGTAAGATTGTATTTTATACACTTTTTGTTCTCTTAGATGGGAATAACATTGCGCTAGTCAGGATTTAAAGCCAATATATAATGATGTTTCAATGATGAAATGTACATACATAAATATGAAGATATTGTTGAGAGTGTTATTTTGATGGGGAAAGTGTAGGACTGTAAACTCGAGACTGTAAACATTATAATCATAGATATAATAGCCAACCAGAATGGACTTTTTTAAGACATGTAAACATGACGGTAGATGTGATGTAAAGATGTCCATGTATATGATTCAACGACTTGTTTATTGAAACTGTCACATGTGTATACGACATGTTGTCAACAATGCATAAAAAAATGGTAACACCATTGGTTACAGAAAAAAAACGTGTACGCTTTTTTAGTTACAAAAATTATTGATAATAAAATAGGTGTGCAAGATGGTAATATTTAATAACTGACAGAATAGCTGTAAAATAGATTGATGTTATTTAGTGAGCATGGAAGGAGGATCAACCTCTAAACCGAGCCTAACAACCTTGACCTTTCCGTGTTACTTCCGGTTTTACATGTTTTGTCTATTTTCATTGGTCTGACTTCATTTCCTTTTTGTTCACTTGGCAAAAATGTGAAGGTTGGAAAACTACTAATTCTATTTATGACATACTATGTGGTGATTATTGTTTTAGGTAAAATATAAATATGTTAATGTACCTTTGATTATAAAACGTTATGATTACATTCATAATTGCTATGTCGAACGATAAAGAAATTAGTTATGATGGATTATAAAAAAAGTGTAATAAAAAATAAAATACCAATTACGATATTTTTTGTTGAATAATTAAGTATTAACTTATTTACTGTGTCTTTGTTCGTGCGCAAGTGTCATGTCGTCCAGAATGATAAAATGGTTACTGAATTGAATGTTTAGATTTTCTTTAAAGCAAGTCTTGATTAAATGAACGTTTCTTCAAAAATATGATTTTTATTATTTTTTTCGAGAATCAATTTACGAAATTGCAAATGTTTCTTTGACACCTCTTGATCAAATGTATAATGGCAATCGAGTTATATCTTTATAATTCTGTACTCTATACCTGAGTTATATTTTCAATGTAGCTAACAGATTTCATAACTAAGACATACCTTATAGCAGTAATACGATTGGCAAACATAGGGTCGGTCGGTATTTCATTGTCAATTTTCTTTTTTTTTTGTTAAATCTGATTACCTCTGGGTATCAGCAGAACTGGGAACAAAAAGTATGCTTTGCATTTCTATGGGTTTGGCAAACCTAAGCAACCTCATTAATTTGTTTTTGATATTTTTCACCAGAGCTGAGAACTTTTTGATTTAGGTTCGATCTTTTCATACATGTAACAAACTCTATTGAAACAACCATGCCATCTTCGTGTGACATATCTACCGCCGCAATTCAATAAAAAAATTAGTTGTAATTATTCCGAAGATCATGGCGAAACAAACAGAACATGCATTTAGAATTCTGATCGGGTAGTATTGCCTTAAATCGCATTTATTAATCCATTCGTTTTTTTATTTGAGACCAAATTATACATAACGAACTATCATTTTCACCTACACAGGGATTATAAAACAAAATATACACAGAACAGTAACTTTGCCAAATACAGGAGGTCAGTTTGCTACTCTATACTGATATTTGGTTTTATTTCATCTTTATCATTTACAAGAGGGCTTCTCTTTTGTAGTCAGTGGCAAAGTTTTATATTATTAACAATTTCGCGCAGTAATTTCAGAGTGTACAGTTGTTGTGTTCTGTAGAGTAATCCAAAACTACTTTTTTTTTACACGAGTTGCACAAAAGTAAAAACACTTGGTTACTACCTTAGAGAAAATCTACATAAACTTTTAAGTTTCTTGCCATATTACAAGTGCGCCTTGGTACAACAGTAATTATCCTCGACCTTGAGACACAGACGTGCAAATTAATCCATTCAGTGATTCCTCGGCGATGATTCTACGATAACCGTACGAAGCGCTTCTTTTATTGTTCTTCATTAAAGCAAAGAAAAGTTTAAAACGACAAATAAGTATCCAAAATAGATCAGTTCATTGGTTACATTTGTTATCAATAAAGCAATCATCTAAAATGTATCTTAATAAACCTTTTCTTCAAATCATCTTTTAGGTAAAATTTCTCTTTTTGTTCATAACATGTTCGTGTACCATTTTATGTTCAGATTCAGAAATGAAACAATCAAAATAAAGCTTAGTTTGGTGTTTCAATCGCATAATATACATACTCCAAATACTGAATAAGGTTTTGTCACCGATCAACAAAAGAAACTATTCACGGTTAGGTATAGTCAACTCTTAAAGGAGCGTAGATCTTCACGAAAGCGTTATCAATATAAGAAAACATGCAATTAGTTGTTTATATTTAAGAACGGGTGAAGACAATTTCATGCATGTACCTGTTGAAGCCATTTTTATTTACAGAAAACTCCCTCAAGCAAAGTTGACCTTGGATTGATTAAGCTTTTCTTTTTATGTTCCTTTTGGTGATTAGCTGCTCCTAACGAGTTCAAGAAGTCATACATCCTTGTCTTTTTTTCTTATTGTGGATTGAACTTTCCTGAGTGAAGGTCAATTCAGAAAAGCTTCAAACGCACTTTTTTATTACGTATTATTTTAATTGCCAACTACATTAATAACTTTGGTGTCTGGTGGTGTAGACAATGTAGTGTAAACCAGATTTGACAACAAGAAATAAGTGACTTTTATATTGATGACTTGGCGTAAATAATTTAAAAAGAACGTAGTATCAACGTTTGATTTGAAACCAGGTTCAATACGTTTTTTAAACATTATTTAATTATACTCAAACTAAAGCTGCGCACAGAGAGCAGTATAATTACCGATCGTCCAATTACTGTATAGGCAGTCATGGTCATTTAAAACTTGTTTGCAGTATCCTACAGCATATTACAAATAAAAGACCTAGCGTTTGATTTGAAAAATTGAAACTTATTTAGTTTGTATGCATAAAAAGTAAGGCTAGAACTGTCTCATACCAACTGTTCATATATGAAGCCTTCAAAATTTTGATCTGTTGCGTACCTGATAGAGTGACTCACTGCTGATGAACTGTCAGTCTCAGGGAGTACCAAAACACCTAGTACATGTACTCTTAACTCCGTCTCAGGGAGTACCAAATACATAGAACATGTAATCTTAACTCCGTCTCAAGGAGTACAAAACACCTAGTATATGTAATCTTAACTCAATCTCAGGGAGTACCAAACACTTAGTACATGTAATCTTAACTCCGTCTCAGGGAGTACCAACTACCTAGTACATGTAATCTTAACTCAGTCTCAGGGAGTACCAAACACTAAGTACATGTAATCTTTACTCCATCTCAGGGAGTACCAAACACCTAGTACGTGTAATCTTAACTCCCTCTCAGGGAGTACCAAACACCTAGTACATGTAATATTAACTCCATCTCAGGGAGTACCAAACACGTATACATGTAATCTTTACTCCATCTCAGCGAGTACCAAACATCTAGTACATGTAATCTGAACTCCATCTCATGGAGTACCAAACACCTAGTACATGTAATATTAACTCCGTCTCAGGAAGTACCAAACACCTAGTACATGTAATCTTAACTCCGTCTCATACCTCAATTACTTATTTAAATCAGATGTCGTTACTTTTCTATGTTGTGTTTTCTGTACTATTGTTTGTCTGTTTGTCTTTTTCTTTTTTTAGCCATGACAAGGTCAGTTTATTGTCAACTTAAGAGTTTGAATATTCCTTTGGTATCTTTTTGCTCCCTTTTTAACTCACCTGACCCGAAGGGTATAAATAGTTATCAAAGGTACCAGGATTATAATTTTGTACGCCAGACGCGCGTTTCGTCAACATAATACTCATCAGTGACGCTCAAATCAAAATATGTATAAAGCCAAACATGTACAAAGTTGAAGAGCATTGAGAATCCCAAAATTCCAAAAAGTTGTGCCAAATACTACTAATGTAATCTATGCCTGGGATAAGAAAATCCTTAGTTTTTTGCCAAATTCAATGTTTTTGTAAACAGGAAATTTATAAAACAAAATGACCACATTATTGATTTTCAGTCATGTCAACCCCGAAGTGTTGACTACTTGGCTGGTGATACCCTCGGGAACTAAACGTCCACCAGCAGTGACATCGACAAATAAACAAATGTGCTAACTTTCAAGGTATACTGAAAGATCCACAAAGGCCCAAATGTAATTTTGTACAGTATTGAGGTGAACGAAGTTTAAGACCAGCATTCAGATTCATTTTATGTATTTCTATATGGTAACTTTTGCTCATTGTCGAATGCCTTATTGACCTATAATTGTTGATTACACACACCTTCTCTATTAGCTAGTTATTCAACGTGAAAAAGACCACTTTGTCTTTTATATATAGTTAACTGTGACACGATACCTTTAGAGATTGCTCTGTGGTTTGGTCCTTTTTTCTTTTGTTCGAGACAACAAATCCATTGACAAGTATATGGGGAAAGAATTAAGTTGCAGGAATTTTTAAGATGTTATATGCAGAAGGGAAACATCTTGGAATCAGCGAAATTTGATATCTGTATTTTCTTAGTAAAAGTGTGCAATGTTATTTACGCCAATGAAACAGCTATCAGCAATGGTATTTACGCTAATGAAACAGCTACCAACCAAGATAAAATAATCAACGATCAACATAGTATCTCGGACAACAGACTGTTTTTATGTATTATATGTCAAGAGCTAGTTAACCCGGAGTCATTTTCAAATGTGAAAAAGTAAGAAGAGCCAAACAATGATCTACCATAACAATATTTGACTAAAACATAATGCGAGGTGATACTGTATGCTGTTGGTTTATTTGTCTTAAATTTTTCGATCTCCTTTGTTTATATATACTTTAATAATAGGTATACCCAAATTAAACAAAGCAGTAAAAAAAATGCTATCTTCTAACAGAATATCGATATCAAATGTACCACCGAAAATACAACTCTATTTACAACTGGTGAGAGGACGATAATAGATTCCTCGTGGAAACTATCAACCGATGAGCATTGTACAAAACAATATAATAAAAATTCATTTAAAAGTTCATGTTTTTATTCCTATATAAACAATTATTTACAGTCATTTACATGTATCAAAATGTAGAAAATATTATTAAAAAATCTATACCTATCATACAATTGATCGAGATCTGGCTCACGAGATCCGGCAAAGAGCTTCTTTTCACAACAAACAAACATGTAATTAAAGCTTATGGTGTTTCAAATACTGATCGCGCATTTAATAATAAAGCAAAACATGTTAAGTGTTCATTACTGATACAAACAGCACCTTCCGTGTGGATAGCACCAAATACTTGCTTACATTTCAATGGATTTACAAATCATAAAATTGGATGAATATAGACAATATGCCTCATAAAACCAAATAATTTTGATTATAGAAAATAAATAATGACGCCACTACTTTGTAGAGGATACCACATTTCAAAACACAAATACTACAAAATCACTCGCGCATCATATGCAACATAATTAATCAATCATACCTCTTTATCGTGCAATGGATAGTTTTACATTTAAAAAATAAATATTTGTAACAATGAATATCAAACAAAATGTAAAAGTTTTGATTGTTTATGTGTATGACCTGTTCCACTGTTGTTCGGCGGGAACGGCTACAGGAATGGCAGGATTGTACATTTGACGAGCAATGCCCAGGTACTGATATGTAGGCGAACCGGACGCTGTGGTTGCTGGATATGAATTTGGTGACGCGGATGAATAATTTGTATGTTCAACGGGATAACGTGGAGGTGGTGGCGAGACATCGTAAGTATCGAATTGTCTTGCGTTCTGTCTTTGACGGGCGGGTTCTAACTTGATTGTCGTGTTTCTGTCTTCGTCTTGGTATTTGCAATCGGTTGTGGTACTTTGGTATGATGGACTATGCATATTTTGGGAACTATTTGCTGGGGACGGATGGTTTGATAAGTCATACGGTGATGAGATATCAGTATTAGGTGCCGCAGGATAAGATGAATGAGACATATTTCCAGTGATTCTTTGATAGTTTGTTGTAGACCATGTTGATGTGGTACATGGGACGGATGGTTGACCGTACATGGAATTGTACTGAGGTGGGAAATACTGATCGAGCTCTTCTGCATCTGGGAAACTGTCAATTATTGGCACATCTCCGTTATACGGATTGAAATCTATTGGTTGACCTGAAAACGCAGAAGAGAGAAAACATTACTAAATGTGTCATGTTAGTTCATTGAAAAAACAAACTTATCATATGCATGCAAAACTAATTTAAACGTTCAAATTAAGAAAAATGAATATGTTTGCAGGTAAATTAATTAAAATGTCTCCTTTTTGTATTGTGGGGTTGTTGTCTCTATTGACGCTTATCCCGCATCTCCTGTTTTCGTATGTATAATCCTATTAAAGAATTATTTTCTGGGGGAAATGAAGTACACACGTTTTCCGATTTAAAATAAAACTGGTTTTTTATTTGATTTTTAATTTGATGAAAAGTTTTCCTTGGTATGTATAATTCCGTCTTCTTTATAAGTCTTACTCGCTAATTATGGATTGAAGAGTATCAAAGGTATAATTACCTGCAACGTTTCTTGGTCTCATTCGATCTGCCATACATTTTAAGTACTGATTTGGTGTGGTTGGTGGAGTAGGTGGTCCATTAGGGTTGTTAGAACAGTCACTGGAACAGTCACCGTCACTAGCACCAACTGGGGACCCTCCACTCAAACAAGTGTTACTTTTAAACATGATACCCGGTGGGATATTGTTGTTTTCTGCAGTACCGCCATTAGCACTCTTCAAAGGTTTCCTTCTCCTTGGTTGGTATTTGTAGTCTGGATAGTCTTTTTTGTGTTGAACTCGGAGCCTCTCGGCTTCATCCACAAATGGTCGCTTTTCTTCCTCGTTTAGCAATCTGTAATGAAAAAGTTTTTGATAAGTATAAAAGTTTTGGTTGCACATTATAATAATTATATAATATTGAGATTAATGGGAAATCGTGTATAGTGTTCTATATGATTAATTGTATATGAATATATTTTACTCTTATTTATGTGCACTAAATTGCGTATGAAATAACATTTGTCATCAAGAACGAGCGATTTTTTTATAAATAATTTAAACGGTGAATAAAAAAGCACACAAGTCAATGGTATTTTTCGATACAATTTTTTGATATTAAACATAAATACAAGTACGAATTAAGTTTTTGTACTCATGAATGTTTCCATATGTCTGTAAGAATTTCTGAATTTAAAGATATTAAAATTTATTCTTGAAAGTTATTACACATTAATCATAACTGTTTTCTTTAATTGAATTTTAACTTTATGATGCATATATTTCAGTAGTTGGATTTAGTTATTAAGTTTGCATAAAATGTCAGTAACTGATGTCAAATTATACATGCAATTTTGTGAAATATATAGCTTGTCAAATATTTTGACATATGCATCGCCAATGTTGATAATTTATCTATATCATTTGTTTCAGATATCAGTTTCTTGACTTGACATTTTGATGTGATTTTAAGATTCGTCACTTTTGTTTTAATTTATAGTGTATTAAGCTTTACCAATATAAGTTATAAGAATATGTTGATTTAAGAATTAAAGCAATTAAATACCATTAAGATATATACTTCAAACGTATACATATGGAGTATCTATGTCCGGACAATCATTGCAATGATATTAACTGTCATAAATTCGTGTCTTTTCTCTTGAAAACTCATACAGTTAAAGGTAATTTTAAAGTATAATTCACTTAAATGTTTCAACTTTGAAAAAAATATATATACTTCGAGGTGTAAATATAAAGGAGAAATATATCAATTTTCATTTAAGAAATTGGATCTTAAGACAAATGAATGATCATATCGTGGGAAATGCCAAACATGAAATATGAAATTTTATGAATTGAGAGTGGTCACAGGTTCCGGTCAAGAGCCTTGACCTTTACGAAAATAATAAAAATGTACAATAAAGTAAGAAGGTTATTTCCATCTGTCAGTTGTGGTCTGATTTTACCAAAAACTGTGAAAATCACGACATTCAAGTAGTATTTACACCGGAAATAGGCCATTATGACCGCACCATGATAAATATGTACTAAAATTACAATTTAGGCTACTTCATGATAAGAATGACTCCCCCACAAAATGTATAGATACTTTGGCACTAAAAATACCAACAGTATCTATAATATAAATATATATAGATATTGTCATTAAAATCATATTTCAGCATTACTTCGGCCAACCTCCTACACATGTTATGTCTTTCTCATAGTTATTGGTGATCTTCAAAGATTTTTATAAAGTTCGTTTTCTTGCGAGATTATACACGACAAGTACTAGCCACACTATTAAATACCAAGTTTCTTTAATTCAGGATTGAACATCGATGTATTAAAGAGCCGTTTTAATTTCTGTTAAAAATTCCAATGGGGCGAATTCCGAAAAATGATTTATATTTGTTAAAAACAGTAAAACTAATAAAATTAGTAATTATACTATCTACTATATTTTCTTTTTTACAATATTTGAGCAAAGCTACAATATACTGTTAAATTATGTTCTTCATCGGTAAAATATTTAGCAGCGAGCGAATGATAAGGGCTGAAATTTAATTTGATGTACCCGTATCTGTAATTTCGGCCATTTGTTAAAAGAAGGTAGACAGTAAGTGTGAAAATGTTATATTTTATCACACTATTAGTTGTCAAGAGTAGGGATCAATCACCGTCGATTATTGACTTGTTCCATAATAAATCATAAGATAAAAGATACGATGTAGGCTTACGGCCAAACTGTCCACAAACATGGCAAGTTACTGGCCTGTCTACCGTATAAATAATAGCTGCACATCTTTATAAACATTGATAGATTAGCAAAATATGATTGACACCGTATTACAAGAAAATTTGTCCAAAACAAACTTGAAATTTTGATTTTTTGATAAGTAAACCGTTTGTCAATAAAGTTTGTTTAAACAATTGATTTCTTATCAACTTATCTAGTATCAAATAGTCGTTAATGATAAACTAATGTTTACTAACGGATATTCTTATACAAATACACTAAACCAATTTTAAGCGATCGGAGCATCCCTTACTGGCTATTAAACAGAAATAAATCGTAGATTAATAGTTCATTTTAAATTGTGAATTTTTTGGTCGAATTTTCTTTCTGCTATATTAGAGTATTACTACAAACATTTTGATTTTTAATTCATCAAGAATATCAGAATATCCAATTAAAATTATGGGGAAATTTTGGAAATAAGTAGCAGGTAAAACGCACCATCTTAAGATATTGTTCACGTGTCGTCAAATGTGGTCGTACAAGTTGTATAAACAAGGAAATTTGTAAAAATATATCATCGCCTTCTATGATGTTATTAATCTAAATCTGCAGCTTGATGGTAAACCATATTGATTGACTAGTTTTTAGACTGTTTCCTTGTTTGAGGGATTTTGTAATTGCTCTTAATTTTAGTCTGACCTTGTCAATAAATATGCTTAAAAGTACATACTTAGTGTGGTTAAAACTTTACTATAACTATAGGTTTCATTGGGAAGGGCACTGCTCATACTTGTAACTGCCTACACATGCACTATCCTTAATTTTGCACAGGCCCGGGACATATGTCATGATTTAATGATTCCGTGTTTTTAGTTTTTGATAGGGGCATAATACTCAATGATTTTCCCCCTTCTAAACATCATACAAAGTTTTGTTTATGTTCATACAGTATTACCGAAGTCATATCGCCCGCTGAATTAATGTGCACCGTTTTAAGTGGATTAGCTCCCATGCTTTCCTGCTCTTGTAAAACGGAAATAACTTTAGTAATGTTACAATGACTTCAAGGAGATCCTAAACACGAAATATTGTGGTTCATCTTAAAAGTATGGGAATAGTTACTAAATTTTCTGCTAGGGTATTCAACTTTCTATTTTTACCAACTAGTTACTCATACTCATTTTTTTGTTATCCAAGAGTGAAATTTGATTTGGTTGCATATAGGGTTAAGGTAACTAAGTACACCTTTATGATATATGAACATGTTGTTGTGGTTCAAGTCATATTTAACATTTTAATAACGAACCATTGGAGCGATGACAAATTAATTTGACCACATTAATTTTGTCGTCTGGAGAGCATCGAGCTGACATATAATTTACACAATTTTACTTTATTGTATTACGATTCAAAAATTTACTGCAAACTATTTTTCAAATGTTTCTTCCTTTTAAGGGTATGTGACCGAGATTGCCTTAAAATCGAATTTAGCGTAAAATTTTATCTAGCCCTTCTTTTGGAATAATTCGAACTACGAGTTTAATTGTACTATCAGTTCACGTTTTATTAATGATTTGTCATTTTCATCACAGGTACAAGACGATGTATTGTACTGAATAAAGTGTTCCAGTATATGTACATATATTAAAAAAGTCCTGGACCTGTTATTTTTCAGGTGGGTATTTGTGTCAAACCAACGGTATTTAACACGCGAATTTAGAAGTCAAAGGAAAAACGAAGACGGTAACTAAATTCATAAAACTGATTAAATTTATTTTCCCTCACACGATACGTGTTTCAAAAACCTTCATCAATCAAAATAAAAATAAAGCATAAATCTATGTTGTATACATTACAGTGAATAAATCTTTCCACATATTATCAAAATCTAACATATATACATAACTGTGGTCTCTAGATTCTTTTGATTTTATAACAGCAGTATTAGTACTAACCTCCATAACTTTCCAAGAGTTTTGCTGAGTTCTGCATTGTGGAGATGTGGATATTGATCTGCAAGCTTTCTCCTCGCAGCCTGGGCCCATACCATGAATGCATTCATTGGTCTTTTTATGTGTGGTTTGCGTTTTTCACCATTTGGTCCTCGTTGTGGCATAGGAACTAAAGACCAGTCGTAACCCTTCAACACCTGTGACACTGCATCCTGAATTTGTTTGGGAAATTTAACATCCACATCAACAACTTTAGCATCTGATGGGTCGGCACCTCGTACTGCATCTAATAATTGTTCAGTGGAAGGTTGCCCTGGGGATCTACTCTCATCCGAATCACTCATATTGCACATCAACTTTAATTTTAAGAAAAACAATGTTCACTAATGTAAATGTCCAAAACTAAAATTATCGAGACACTGATGATTTTGTTTTGTCAACCGATCTTATATTGTCCCCTACTGTAAAAAGTAACACTACAGTAGTCGCTTCTGATAGGACGAGATTAATGACAGTCACATAACTCCGCCCACAATGACGATAGTAATTTGATAAGCCAATCAAAGAGAGTAAAAGTACTTCACTCAGTTATTAATTATAAACAATTTTTGATGCAAAATACATCAGCAAGAAAATGGTATTTTGAAAAATAATATTATTACGAATGAAAATTTCATTTTGAATCAACAAACTGACTTTAAACACTCAATATTGTATTTGTGAGAAAAAAATAATTTCAGAACAGTTGAATATATTTATAAAGTGATATTATATTAACCGAATATTTGTCTTGGATTTCTAATATATTTTCAATGATTTCTGTATGTAGACGTTTTACAATTACAATAATTAAATGAATTTTTGATAATTTTATTTTTCATTCTTAACACATTAACTTAACTTTACAAGTACATTTAAAACTTGCAAATTAGTTTAAATTTTCACATTTCATTAAAAGCATTTACTGTGATTGGTATATAAGAATAAGAATAATATTCTCTTATTCTTATTTTATTTACTAATTTGTTTTATCTACAACATAAGTATTTATCCTGATGAATACACAAATACATGTACTTATAGCACGACAGCCTACACGTATTTATATGACAAAAGGACATATCAAATAACCAAACAGCTTTATGTTTAAATTATCATTATTAAACAGGTACCCCTGTTTTTGTTGTGGCTTGTTTTGTTGGGTTCGTGCTGCTAAGTTTTAACGTTTTTTTATTGTTGTTTTTTTGTGGACTGTTCTTGGATTCTCCGTTTTTCATATTTTCCAATGCTGACTTGTGTCTCTTCGAATTATGAATTTTAGTTCTCCCTTTGAAATTTTATTTCTCCCTTCGAAATTTTAGTTCTCCCTTTGAAATAAAGCTCCCGTCTCATTTACTAGGGGGAAAAAAAGAAACGAATGATTTCATTTTCTTTCTTTCTGTTTTATTTCGTTTCTTTATATAGTACAACCCTTTAATATTAAAAAAAAAACAAATAGAGAGAGTGTTGAATAAAAAATAAGTTTGATATGATATAAAGAGTGCACATGTATTGATAAAATAGTGATGATGAAGTTACGTGCAGAAACATGCTTTTTGAACCAAATCGCGTGCAATATTTACATTGCCATTTTATTTATTTAACTATAAATATATAAGTAAAATGAGAAAGGATGATAATGTGTTTGTCTTTGAAGACACCCTGATACATGGCATTTGTTTGTAAACCTAATTAAAATCAATTGCTACTTAAAGAAATATAAACAAGACGATATGGGATCCAGCTACGAGAAAACAAAATCCAAAAGTTTCAAAGAATTTGACCAGCTTTACAGGCAGCATGTCTGTATTTGATGTTGCGGCACCCATGAGGACCTCACACGACATGGGGTGCCTCCCAATAATTCACACCTACATATGATACACGCTCTTTATAACACACTGACTTTATTGTTAATAAACTCGCGTGTTCTACCACAAATATATATCCCCATATCAATATGGTCGTTAGATATTTTCTTTAATCAATTAATTATGTTTGTTTTGACCAGTTAAGAAAAATTAATAGATGCACTCTAACGGTTACAAAAGCATATTGGGTTGTATAACTTACAAATACATATATTGTGTTCCCGCTTTAAAATATGAAACTTGCCGTCTACATTGAAAATATAATCTTTTTTTTTTGTAACGACACCGACCATTATACTCTTAAAAGAGGGATGGTTTTTAAATATTTTGTTTTTAATCCAAATTTCATGAAAATAAATCAAATAAGATGGGAGGTTAAAAATCATGATTGATTAAAAATTATGAAAATTCAGTAATGAGTTTCATAAAGTTTCTTGCTGCTGCATTTGTTTTACATTATATACTTTCAATATTTTGGGTATGAGAATTCCTGATGGAGGCAAATTAAGAACAATGCTATGGACGCAGCAAATTCATAAATTGCTATTTTCATTTTCTGATCAAAATTGTTGTCTTAATTCAAATGTAGAGCGGCTTATTAATGGATGACCGTGTATACTAATACATGCATTCGTAACATCTTTTGTTATTTTTTTTGCCCTCATTGTCACCAACCATTTAAATTTTCTATTGCTCAAAAATCTTAATTAAAAAAAAAACCTGTAACTTTTCTTTTTGTTCTCGTGCGAATCATTTGACAAAATCACCAACATTTTTATCTTATTCAATTTTCTACCTTTTTGAAAATAATTTTGTTCTAGATTTTATTAGTCATTAATGAAAATGAGATCAAATTTGTGATATCTGCAAACCATTATTTTTGAATGGAAGTAGGAATAATTATATATATGCCTTGACTATTATTTTTGTCTGCATCGGAACATTCACGATTTCCAAGAGGAGACAAAAAAGTACTTCAAGTTCAAATTTGAGTCTTACACGGATCCGAAAATCATTGCATTCATCAATATTTTTCCACACTATTTTTGTGTCACAACGCTAAGCCAGATGAAAAGAAAATCAGAGTTCGTAAAGTTATTTTAAGCACCGTCTTATAAACGTGGATTAAGTTACAAAATCTATTTTACCAGACATGAACAATTCTTAATTCATTTGAGAATAATGTATTTTGCAATAGAAATTTATCTATGTTTTTCTGTTTTTATATACATATTACAAAAATTAAAGAATGGATACGGAGTTTTAAATTATCGTTCACAAAATCAAACACTTTTTACTGGAATGTCTTAAAAATTATAAAATTTAATTTGTTTCATCTAAATATCGTAGATGGTCAACGAAAATATGTAGCTGCCTTTTATTTCGACCTATAGTTACTTTATTGCTCCCTTGGTCTAGTTTCTCTATTTTTCTGTTAGATTTACACTAAAATACACAGCCTAAAAACTGTATATTTAGTCTGAGACTGTAATAGCAGTCTCAAATTTATTTTAGTTATGAAAAATTATAAGTAACTTACCTCAACGTATTTCATCCTTCATAATTTTTAATTTAAAGTGGTAATTTAATTTTTCATATATATTAATAAGAACAAGAGAAAGTTAAATAAAATATACGTATATACACATATATATATACATAAGGGGAATCTCAGTATTCGTCAGTGATATCCGTCAAGATTTATTTTTTTACTATTTTTATTCAAATCAGTTGACATTTACTACACCTATCCTTTTTTATGTTAAGTTAATTATTATTGTGTCATTAAAAATCAGTGTGGCAAATAATAGTTTCACGGAAGGAAATGAACGTGTATGCGTGTGCATCAGCATCTAAATTAAAAACTGTTTGTGTAGTATAAAAAATAGTATCGTTTTATTGGTCAATACATAACTACGTCAGCTAATACGGTGACAAATTTGTGTCACTAGGGTACGTTTTTATTGGCCATCTTGTACGGTGTAATTACTTATATTATAAATCCTGTTGATAGTATCTCTTGTTTACAAATATACAACCTAACATATACTTGACCTTCAAACTGCATGTATTGCAACTGTTACATGTAATTTCAAGTGCTTATATATCCTGTAACAATGCCTTTATAATATCATTTACCACGATCGTATTCTTGAGTAGCCAACTGAAATTATTTCCAGATATTGGACAGGGCTATAAGCCTTCTACTAGTTCTGCCGTCAATATTTGTAATAATCATACACAAATACAGCTATAAAGCGTTCTCAGCAGTTTTACCACCTAGTCTAAATGATCATGGAAGCATTATATTGAATGATGGTGCGTTTCATTTCATGTTCATTTTCACGTAAAATAATGAGCAAAAAGCGAAATCCAAACTTTATTACACTGGGATGAAGATAGGATGCTCTTAAGACACCTTATTGTGTGTCCTAAAGTTAGGACGAAAAATGAGATATATCATAAGTTAAGAGAGCTTCGAGAACACGACTTAGGACAAAGACTTGTCATAAGATAGACTTAGGACACATACTAATCCTAAGATAGCTTCGAGAACACCACCCAGATATCTATAGTGCAAACAATGGAATGGGACTTGGGAGATATTTCCTTATTGATTATTTATGTTCATCCCTCATGCCTTTCCCAATTAATTAACGCGTGCTTTCACTAATTTACAAATTTGATTCCGACATTCTGTCTTGTATGAATAAAGTTATATATTTTCAGTTCCTACCAGGGCTAAGTTATTCATTTTCAAAATAATTTCCCACCAGAAAATTAAGTGGTCGTCCCCAAACAGTGTGTATGTAGGTATTTCCCTTTGAAGAAAAACTACATTCGTAACAACAATTTTTGTCATTATCAATATGGCTTGTATTTTGATACACATGTGGATTTTTATGTGCACACCCTAGGCTCTAAAATCATTATTATAAATATATTTTCGGTGGCTAGTCAAGTATTATACATCATATTTATACAAGTGCTCCAACTATAACTTCATATATAAAAGACCTGGGTAAATTTTACCAACTATAGCATTGGCACGTATTTACAGACGTAAAATTTCCCAAGTAACAAATTTCTTAAAAAAAAGAGATATTTGCACACTGAAAATCATTTTTTTCTTATTATTTATAAACTTTTGAGACAATTTTGCTCCAAAAATACACAAGTATAATGTGTCTGTTCAATAAAAAAAGAGCATGGTCTTTCCTATCCTGTTGTAAAACGCTGCATTGCTTTATGGAGGTATGCATTTGGTTGTGTATAAAATCGCAGCCACGTCCGGTCGGATTGCGGGCTTCACTCATCTGTTTCGTGCAGAACCACTCTTGAACTGGTCAACTGTTGTTCTTTTGAAGACACATTTTTTGTCCATATGAAACAAACCTTCATTTTCTGGGCGCACTACGTTTGCGCGCATTTGGGGATTAAAATGTTTTACGTTTACGCGCAGCTTTTGAATAAATTTGCACACATTCATTTTACAGGTAATCTCAGGTAAAAATATAAATAAAAATCAAATTAAATTATAAATGACTATAATATTCTTTTTGGTAACTAATAGAATGACTTTACAAGTAAACTATACATAATAAAAATATCTACCCAATCCATGCTACCTCCGGTTTAGATTTTCTTTTCTTTTTTGACATTATTATTATTTATATTATACGTTTATTGAATGATTCAAAATATCAACTTTATGTACCTGTCTCGAGTTTGCTGATGTACTATGGCCTTATATATTATTTATATATGTAGTTTTTTTTGCCAATAAACACATTACAAAAACAATATTTTTTTAGTATTTTCATAACGGATATGACTATCAATTATTAAATTTAAAAATAGTTTGTTAATTCAAATTATATATTTTTCATAATTTGACTCTAAGGTCAAATCACAATAAAATGGCTATGTCACAGATTTTCTTAACATTTTGCATACACCTTTGACTTGTCGAATTGTATCTGAAAATCGAAAAAAATATGCCGCTTTATCTCCTTTTTCCTGCTTTATGAGATTTATACGAACGGAAGGGGTACTGATGCTTGTAAATAATTGAACAAATTAATAAATAAATAAGTATTATTACCTGTATTTTACCCGAGCTTAACTGTAAAAAAAAATTGCGCGCAAATGTAATCAAAAGCTGCGCACAAACGTAATGATTTTTGCGCGCAAATGTAATGCGGGTAATGCGGCGCAAACGTAATGCACCGCATTTTCTATTGAGTTTAAATTTTCAACTCTTGATATTGGTCTTACCACTTTGGGTACATTTATTGTTCACTTTATTTTCGTTTTGATATCTAATGTAATATTTTGCCACTGGACTTTCCACATTTTGGTCTTTTGTTGCATGATAGTTGGCAATCCTACCACATCTTCTTTTTTTATAATTTCAGTTGGTTATCTAAAATCAAAATTAAAAAAATACACACGAATGTATTACCTTAAATTAAGTTATACTTTCTTGCAAATTGTTTGTCTGGATCTTGAGATTTTTTTTTTTGTATTTCATACAGGAGCTGAATATAGAAAATGTGTTGTAAATCAATATTAACAATCAAGGTAGGACAAATTTTCCCTATATTTATTTCACAGCAGGATCATTTTCAATCCGTTTTTGTATTTTGTACTAAAATCACAGTATCACAGATACATTTGTGTACTTAAAGGTTTTGGCAATGTAACGTCAAATGTCAGCCGAATATTTGATCTAAATAAACATGCATAAAGATAGCTTGGACTTGACTAAAATTATCATAGATTTTGACAAACAAACAAAAATCGTCTAAACATCATGTAAATTTGTATTGAGAGTAATATAGATTGATTTATTTTGGATCTTACTAACCGGCACGAATAATGTCAGTCGTTATATTCCGCTGATCTCCGTCTAATCTCCGATTGCTACACCTCGATAGGTTATAGGCCGCTAGGGAGCGCAGAATTATTCGAGTTCGGATCTTACTGCTCTTCTATATAGAAAAAGGCAGTGAAAAAACACTTTAATTCATCAAGTTTTCTTCGACTACGACTGAGACAGAATAACATTTCAATTTATAAAATGTATTTGCTAAAATGTTGGAATAGTCTTTTAAGTATTAAATAAACACCCCATATACCAGGTACAAGGATTACAAAGAGTCATCAGAGAAGCTCGAAAAAAAGTTAAACGCAAAAATAGACTTTGTCATGCAGTAAACTATCTTCAAAAATCTAAATTCCTGTTTTTTTAAATGTTTTTTTTCCAATTTTGACTCTTTTACAGTGAACAACCAGAGGGAAAGTATGTGATATATTTTCTTACAGTCTTTGACAGCTACTGGCGAACACGGGGTTGATAATTTGATAACAAAAAAATAGAGAGTGTCGTCATCCTATAATATTTTTTTTTACAGTAAACGAGAGATTTTTATTTATTGTTTACAAAAAATACACAAAAACAAAATGGTTTTCTCTAGGCTTCCAGTAAACGTTCTACAACTTATCCTTCTGCCCTTTTAATTCATTACCTTACTATAAGGAAATTTATAGCGATAACCCTTTAGTAATTAAGCGAATAAAATAATGGAATTATTTTGGAGTGTTAAACAATTCTTTAGGTTGACAATTCAGACTTTTCGACTTTCTTCACTACACTACACTTCCAAACAATCTTAGAAGATTTCTTATTTAACTACAAGTGTGGACACAGATGAGTGTGGATAGTATATTTGGATGTTCAGATGACAGTGTCTTATAGTTCTATGTTTTCCTCTATATATGGTGTTATTAACTGTGTTGCACGATGACAACCAACCTGAGCATTAGCAGTATTGTTTATTTGATATTTAATATTTATGTTCAAGACGGGCATGGAAGAGACAGTAATGACATTAGTTAACCAAATGATTATGATAGAATATATTCCTCATCTTAGATTTTAGATACATTTTGTATCTAGGAGAGCAACACATAATAGGTTCACTTTTTCATGTGGTTTTTTTTCTGAATGGGAGATGATATATAGATTTGATAACATGATATAAGTAGTCTGTACTTCAGTGGTTGACGTTTGTTTGTGTGTTACTTATTCGTTTTTCGTTTATTTTTTGTACATAAATAAGGCCATTAGTTTTCTCGTTTGAATTGTTTTACATTGTCATTTCGGGGCCTATTAAAGCTGATAATGGGGTATTGGCTTTGCTCATTGTTGATGGCCATATGGTGACCTGTAGTTGTTAATTTCTGTGTCATTTTGGTCTCTTGTGGAGAATTGTCTCATTTGCAATCATACCACATCTTTTTTTTATATGTATTTGCTTACTATTTGTATGATTCTGTTATTTTGTGGTGGATCATCAGTATCATAAGTAACAATTTTTGTTAAAATGTTCCTCAGATTAGAATACATTTATTTGTTTTTGGTAATGACAATGCCTGACATGATACTTAAGCTTGATGATCTAGGAAGTTAACCTTTGTGCTGATTTTTATCAATTCTTTGATAATATCTCCTTAAAAAACCCAATCCCGACGTCCCGAAAAAGGTCCTGCCCCCTCTCATTTAACTTGCGTTTAAAAAGATGACTCAACTTTAAAATTTCCCTCTAATTTGCTCCCTCTGAATTCTATTTGGCCCTTCCCCGTCATTTTCCTCTACATTTGTTTAAAAGTCATATATACTCTTTAGTCCATTTACAGTAACAGCTGTTTTGTGATTTTGATTCGGTTTCCATGTATTTGCGTCTTATATGAAGGAGGTTTTAGGTCATCATTTTCCTAAACATCGTATTGCTATTTGTCTGCCATGACTGGACTGTAAAATTTTGACTTCACAATACAAAATAACTGAGGCCACAATGGAAACGGGAATGTTGTTTGACATCAATAGTTAAAGTGGGACAGTTATCTTGTCTTAGGGAGGGATAAATCCTACTTTTTAAAGAATAACTCTGATTCAAACAAAAAATTCTCTGAATCTGATATTATAAAGATGCTTGATTTCTTGATTGACAGCATATTTATTACGTTCGGTGGACGTGTTTTTCAACAGAATGTCGGCATTCCAATGGGAACAAACTGTGCCCCTCTACTTGCAGACTTGTTTCTTTATTATAATGAGGCTGACTTCATGCAGGAACTTCTTAGGAAGAAAGATAAGAAGTTAGCAATATCCTTTAACTGTACTTTCCGCTATATAGATGATGTGCTTTCACTAAACAGTTCAAAATTTGGTGACTATGTGGAACGCATTTATCCCATCGAACTAGAGATAAAGGATACTACAGATACAGTTAAGTCGGCTTCATATCTTGACTTACATCTAGAAATTGACAATGAGGGTCGGTTGAAAACAAATCTTTACGACAAAAGAGAAGATTTCGGCTTTCTAATTGTGAACTTTCTATTTCTAAGTAGCAACATACCAGCAGCACCTGCATACGGGGTATATATCTTCCAATTGATACGATA
Organism: Mytilus trossulus; assembly: GCF_036588685.1. Classification (NCBI taxonomy): domain Eukaryota; kingdom Metazoa; phylum Mollusca; class Bivalvia; order Mytilida; family Mytilidae; genus Mytilus; species Mytilus trossulus. Next base: position 58,339,288 of record NC_086379.1, on the reverse strand, counting down.
TTCCCGTGCTTGCATTTCCTATCATGATTTTCTTGATAGAGGGTTGCTGCTTACAAGGAAGCTATTAAACCAAGAGTTCCAAATGGTGAAGTTGAAATCATCCCTTCGTAAATTTTACGGACGTCATCACGAGTTGGTTGACCGTTATGGAACAACCGTTTCACAAATGATATCGGATATGTTCCTTATGTCGTAACTACAATCCCCTTCCCTTTCATGAATGCGACCTACCGAATTAGAGTTTACCGGATTTGTAATCACATAAGCAACACGATGGGTGCCACATGTTGAGCAGGATCTGCTTACCCTTTTGGAGCACCTGAGATCACCCCTATAGTTTTTGGTGGGGTTCGTGTTGTTTATTCTTTAGTTTTCTATGTTGTGTCATGTGTACTATTGTTTTTCTGTTTGTCTTTTTAATTTTTAGCCATGGCGTTGTCAGTTTGTTTTTGATTTATGAGTTTGACTGTCCCTTTGGTATCTTTCGTCCCTCTTTTCTCTGGTCAGCCAACAATAGTAAGTGAATTCAACGAAAATTAATATTTTTATATATAGTAAAGTACAGTAACAAGAGAGGCAAAAGACACCTAAGATAAAAAACAAATTAAAAAGTCGAAGTTAAACTGACAACGCCATGGCAAAAAAGAATTGAAACAAGCCTTCAAACACACAACGTTGAAAACTCAAGGTTGAGTAATATATACCCAAAAGAAAATACACGGGGTAATCTTAGGTGCTTCGGAAGGATAAGCAGGTACTTCTCCACATGTGGCATCCATCGTGTTACACATAATTCGGTATGTTTAATTCGATTTTATAACATTTTAGGAGAAAAGGACGAGATTGTGGCTACGACATTTGGATCATTTGCATCGTAATTTAATTGAATAACCCTATCGCAAATGTATTTGATCTGAAGTCTACCATTTTATGGCAAAGTTTCGTCAACATTTTTGTTTAAGATCAAATTACAGTTTGGCTCGTTGAACAAACTTTATATATAAATTGAAAAAATAATACATCGTTTATTATTTGAAATATTACTCATTAAATTCTTTCATAGTAGGTTAACATTTGTATAGAAATCACATAAACTTTCTTAAAGTTGTGTTTAAATTACGAATCTCAATTTTCAATACCAAATTTTTTTTTTAAACTATTGGTTGGTGATCGAACATTTAGATATTTACGATATCCATAATTCAATATGGTGTGGGCATGTTAAGGGTTATGTTCGCGTCTAATTAAAGATGGACAAATCCTGAACGGGAGGAATTGTGTTTTATTTTCATATGATATGGTTTCTCCTGTTGCCTACTCTCTCATCGGACTTTATAACGGAGTTGTAATGTGCGGTTTGCTGTGTGCTTGTTAATTCCACATGGGTCGATTGATTTCTAACAAAAGATGTAAAAATCATGCCGCATTTATACGCCTGTCCCAAGCCAGGGACCTCTAGCCTAGTTATTCTTGTTTTGTTTAAATATTTTCACTACCAACTAGGTATACACATATTGGTTAATAGACCAAAATTGAAGTTGGTGACAAAATAATTATCAAATATCATCAAAACGAAAATTTATGTATCAACAACTTATATTTCTTTTTAAAAATATCTATATATAATTTAATGTGCCTACAACTGAATACATCAAAAGGGACGATTTTACTTTTATATTGTACATTTTCATGTTTTTGGCGGAAGCATTTGTTGAAATGGTCGACTTGGATGAAAGACGCGGGATATTTTGACTGACAATTTACAAGAGAGACTAGCTAGATAGTATGGTAATGTTAGCCTTGCAACAACAGGTCACCTACGAACCATTTAATGTGTTGTTGTAAAGGTTCTTAAACAAGTGAGAAGTATACTCTGAACTCGGAATTGGATTAAGCCTCCCCGTTTTAACCAGACGTGGCTGTGTATTTATACATACCGCACAGTCAAACTGACTCTCACTCCCTCCCCCTCAGAAAATTATTTTCAGCTCTCCGATTAGACACGGCCTTTACTTGAGATACAATGAATTATTTCACCGTATTATCTCTCAATAAAACTAAAATCCAAATCCAGGATTGTAGCATCTGTAATCTCATTGACGACATATTATGTGTATAGATCATAGCGATTGAATATCTCTAAGATGATGTGCATGAGGCGTGTTTTTTCTTCATGTACTTCTGTTAGCTTCTCGTTGTTACTCCGGATATCATATATCTTGCTTTCTCTTTTTGGTATTGGAAGGCTGTCTTGTCAAGAGGACAAAATGTTACACCAATAGCACATGCTATCTACTTTTCTTGGAAACTTGTTTGATTTAGATTTGTATGTATGTCTGCTGTTTACATGGTAGCATTGTTTTTGCATTGGGTTGATTTTGTGTAGGTCTTTTATCGATATATGATTAAAAAAAAAGTTCTGGATATATAGACAACAAGTCAGCAACAGCACAAGACAAAAAAGTTAAAGCCTTGCAGTCCGCAACAAAGGCCAAGAGTAAGAAAAAAATATTCTGGTCTACAATTAACGGTCAGACCGTTACAGAATTGTAGTAATAAACACCATTGATTCACACCCCAAAATACCCCAAATAAAGACGAAGTTACTCGTAACCGTAAACTGAGAAAATAGCTTGTAGTTTTTATACACAAAGGTACAATTGCATTCCTTTCAAAACGACCAAATAGGTTTGTAGAAGTATGTTTACATACATTTCTCGGAAATAAACCAATGCTGAGGGTTTTGCTGTCCAGGGTGTATGAGATAAAAATCCCTTTCAGATCTACTGTAGACATTAAATTTAAAGCAGTTGACGTTTAATTCTTCTGGGAATGTTCCATATACCATTGTTTTTAAGCGGCAACGAACAATTTGCCCTTTTTGATATTCACTTGATTTTAAATCATAACAAGAATGTGTCCATAGTACACGGATGCCCCACTCGCACTATCATTTTCTGTGTTTATGGTCCGTGAAATTGGGATAAAAACTCTAATTTGGCATTTAAATTAGAAAGATCATATCACAGGGAACATGTGTACTAAGTTTCAAGTTGATTTGACTTCAACTTCATCAAAAGCTACCTTGATCAAAAACTTAAGCCTGAAATTTGCACTATCATTTTCTATGTTCAGTGAACCATGAAATTAGGGTCAAAACACTAATTTGACATTAAAACTAGACAGATCATATCATAGGGCACATGTGTACTGCGTTTCAAGTTTTTTGGACTTTAACTTCATCAAAAACCACCTTGATCAAAACCTTTAACCTGAAGCGGGACGAACGGACAGAAGGACAGACAGACGGACGGACGAACGGACGCACATGCCAGAAAATCTTACGCCCTTTACTATCGTAGGTGGGGCATACAAAGCGATATATTTTCCTTTCTTTTGATTGCACTTATTTTAAATTTGAAGTTTGAAGTTAAAGATGTGCGTTTTAATGATGAACGATTTAGCTTTTATCGAAGGCCAATGTCCGTCTTTGAATGTACCGTTTTGAACATTAGTTTTATACTTTACCCATGTAGCGCTTGTTGCAACTTACTTTGCAATGACGTTTTAAACTGAAAATTAAAAAAAAACCACGTACTACTAAACTTTATTTTACATGTATTAATCGCATCACTTAAATCAATAGAGACAAACGTAGTATTTACAAGCTTTGTATTAAGTTTTCAAGGACCTTTAAGCTCCTTGATATGGAATTTAAGTACTTTTAAAATCTGTGAATCCCCCTCCGTTTTCTTTCAAGTAGTTTCAAGAAAAAAGTGCGTGTATTGGGGATTCCAAAAAACGACTCAAACCATAAATAATATTAGTGACATATTTATGTTTAACTATTTTTTTCTATTCTAACTGAAAAGCTTCGAGTTCTTTGTAAATTTATGAAAACGGCCAATACCAATAAAAAACCCACCCATGATTAAAACTGAAAAGTCAAATAATGAAGATAATGTTTTGTGACATTTAGACAGAATTTAAGAAGCAATATCCCCGTTGCTATGCCACGAAGTACGTACCATTGGTAAAAGACATTACCTTGTTTGATAGTACTACTATATATGTACAGTTTCTCCAAATGACCTTGTTCACACTATAATCTATGGAATGGTACCAAGACTAAAGTTTTAACTACCTCGTCCATAGGCTAACCATAGACTGTTATTGAACCAAATGATTTATTTTGAAATAGATATATTCAAGTATGATGCTCCTTAATATCCTGATTGATTACTATATTTACTTTTTGTTTTGAAATGTTAATCGAAGAGACAAGTATAATTCTCAGACAACTGGCTTGATTTAGCGACGGGTAAATTTGTAGCCCTATAATGGTACCTTGAAGATCAGGGAAAGTCAGCTGAACAGCTAGCTTATATTGGATGACAAAATTATGAAGCCTTTCAACCCATTAAATAAAAAGAAACATGGACACTGCTGTATGGAGTGCACAAGAAACCACAATTTGTGAGAAAACATACCCAGAAATCATTGATGTTTAACAACAAACTGAAAAAAAGTAGTAAATCTCGTTTAAACAAGAAATGAAAATTCTCGACAAAAAAAGATGTGGTTACAAATGGCCTTCGATGACAAACCTTAGACTGTAATGATGCATGAGTTCACAGCCAGATCTAGTCGGAAATGGGGACGTTAATTCCGATGACCCTGCATGGTGGGTGCAATGCACTCCGGACGTTTTCTTTAAACAATGCTTAAATTATCTGAGTGGTCGGTATGTGCGTGTGATGCAAAATATGGCATTGCAGAACCTACATATTGTATTTATTTATAAATTGTTCTCTTCTTTTATATGCAAGAAATGTTTGCCACTGGATGTTGAGCAAGTAACCAACAATCTATCAAAGTTCACATATCATTAAAACAATCAATGTATAAATGCAATAACGTTTGATTTTGAAAAGAACAAAACTTAAACAAGATTTGTAGTATAGCTTGAAATACCCAATGTTAGCTTGAATAAAACCAAATCACATTATATTCTTGAACACTTGAAACGAATCGGGGACGAGGATCGACAGGACTATTAAAAGTTTAGGCTTTGTCCAACAATTAGCTGATATTTTTGGAACGGCGTGGGAGTTGGATATTCTGTAGAAGCCTTTTTACCAACCACCTTTTTTTATCAGTAGTAGAAACATGGCGCTAACGGGAGTTGTAATTTGTAAGTAAAAAGTAAAATCACAAAAAATACTGAACTCTGATGAAAATTCAAAACGGAAAGTCCCTAATCAAATGGCAAAATTAAGGCATAAAACACATCAAACGAATGGACAACAACTGACACTGTCGCTAAACCTCTCTTAGTAGATAATTCAAACCTAGTTGGAATTTCTGCACTTTTACCTTCTGTTATGAAATAAAAAGTTGTCACATATTTTCTCTTATTTCTTTATTGCTCACTTTGCTGTTTGACAAAACACTTGATGTACGTTATTCCATCAAGTACCCCTGTTGTCAAAACACTTGATGTACGTTATTCCATTAAGTACCCCTGTTGACAAAACACTTGATGTATGATATTCCATCAAGTACCCCTGTTGACAAAACACTTGATGTACGTTATTCCATCAAGTACCCCTGTTGACAAAACACTTGATGTACGTTATTCCATTAAGTACCCCTGTTGACAAAACACTTACGTTATTCCATTAAGTACCCCTGTTGACAAAAAACTTGATGTACGATATTCCATCAAGTACCCCTGTTGACAAAACACTTGATGTACGATATTCCATCAAGTACCCCTGTTGACAAAACACTTGATGTGCGTTATTCCATTAAGTACCCCTGTTGACAAAACACTTGATGTACGTTATTCCATTAAGTACCCCTGTTAACAAAAAACTTGATGTACGATATTCCATCAAGTACCCCTGTTGACAAAACACTTGATGTGCGTTATTCCATTAAGTACCCCTGTTGACAAAACACTTGATGTACGTTATTCCATTAAGTACCCCTGTTAACAAAACACTTGATGTACGTTATTCCATTAAGTACCCCTGTTAACAAAAAACTTTATGTACGATATTCCATCAAGTACCCCTGTTGACAAAACACTTGATGTACGATATTCCATCAAGTACCCCTGTTGACAAAACACTTGATGTACGTTATTCCATTAAGTACCCCTGTTAACAAAACACTTGATGTACGATATTCCATTAAGTACCCCTGTTGACAAAACACTTGATGTACGTTATTCCATTAAGTACCCCTGTTAACAAAAAACTTGATGTACGTTATTCCATTAAGTACCCCTGTTGACAAAACACTTGATGTTCGTTATTCCATCAAGTACTCCTATTGCATTGATTACTATATATCCAGGGAGACTATTCTGCTTACTTTACTTCACTCAACTCCAGTTTATAATTTCTATATATAAATAATATTTGAAAATACTTTATCTGTAAATACCTTTATTGAATTTATCGACACAATTTAGATATACTATAGAAAACGGCATACAGAATGTAATGCTAACATGCAATTTAGTTAATAAACTAAAGGAACAGTAGTTTTATACCTATGTTAAAATCTCAAAAAACGTGTAGAGGTTTTCATCAATATGAAAACATAAACTGAGTAAATCGCAACAACTCCAAAAGCATTGAGACTGGATGCGAAGACAGGATATTAAAGTGTCGCATGCTTTGCATCCGTCATCTTCAATGCAAATCCACACACTCATAATGCCACTATAGGAAATGAGACCTTACCGGTAATACTATAGATAAGACAACTTTTTTTTATTATCTATACCTGCATATAAATACCTACGACTGCAAAAACGTATCGCTAGTGAGTTGAGACACTGACATATCTTATTGGTCAACTAAATGGTGATGGTAACCGTACAATTCATGTAGTAATTCATGAAGTGCCGTTTTTTTGTTGTTCTTCCTCATTGATCTGTTGGGGCATAGTTTGTGTAAGGAGCACACAGCGGCCAATGATAACTATAGGAAGATGTGGTGTCAATGCCCTAAGTCACAATTTATAAAAGAAAACCATTATAGGTCACGAGTCCGTATAGTGTGAGCATGCACGATCGCAACGTATCCTTGTGATATGTTAACGCCATACAATGGGGACGACGATATGTCGTAACTACTCAAAAATGTAAAATTCACAATAATGTTTATATAGATTCACAATAATGTCGTCGTCTGTGTTAGTATCGAAGGACAAATCAAGACACGAAGCAGACCTTCTAGTTTCGCCCACGGTAGCACTTTCACATGGATATGAAATACACACACTAAACTGTGTGTGTTTGAGGTGTAGTATCATTAAATGAAAGTACGTCACATCCGGTTGCATACGATAAAAGGTCGAAAAAAAATCCCTTCAATTTTATCCTACATTTCATTACAGTAAATGTATGGGTTATAGACATATATTATGGGTATTTTTAAGCACCATCAATTTGGTGTCTCTATAGAATATTTTGGAAGTTACATGGCTACTAAAGCTTGTAGTACACAGATGAAAAAGAAAACTGGACAGGATTAAACTTTACTCATGTCAAGTATTTCTTTACTTGAAACACAGATACATTCTGCGCAATTTTTTTAAAGTGCAAATTGAACAAAAACAAATAGGAAACACCATTGTATTATAGATAAGGTAGCGAATTTGAATTGATATCCGAGCAATTAAATTCTGTCCGGAATTGCTCATGAAGAGGACGGAAATTTGAATAGATGATTACGTAGAAAAATCAATATACATTGGTTTATTTATATATACATTGCATATATATGTATACTATATCATAAAAATAAGATGTTTGTCGGTTAACTGTTTAATAAAATGAACTTTTCAAACCGGAAGTAACAAATGATCTCCCTTATTTATAAAGATATTTCATAGAAACCGTATATTTTTGGAATCAGCGTTCAATAAGCTATCATTTGACGCTGTATATTACATTTAAACCGAATTTTACTACTTTCATATCAAAATACATGGTTTTTGGTGGAAAGACCTTCAATTGTTCTCTAAACAATAGACCACTTTCGAGTTCATCCGTCACCGGCAAAAACTCGTCAATTATGCACGCCTTTATGACGTCATTTACCAGATAGAGGGGCTCGCCTGTATCCCTGCACTATTTACGTTCATCAAGCGTCTTGGTGATCGTCTTTGTGCAGGATAAACTAGAAATAATGGTTGCTCTGTAGGTACTTACTGATAATTCCCTAATGACAGCAGTGTTGATTGTCAAGTTTTGAGAATTCAATTTGCCGAATAATTCGTACAATATAAAATTATAGTTTTCCAACCACTCGCTCAACATTGGAAGGAAGTGACGACGCCCCTAAACGCACAAATGACGGTGATAAAGGCGCGTATAATTGACGAGTTTTTTCCGGTGACGGATGAACTCGAAAGTGGTCTATTGGTTTTTAATTATTATTTTTTTTTCTTCCGCCTCTTTTTTCTGACGGTGCTTTTTTGTTTCCCAAGATGTCGCATAGATTTTTTGCGTATGATATCGAACAGTTATTACAATTTTGAAACTGACCCTGTTGAGCCGAACACTTTTTATGGTAAGAGTTATCTCCCCAAACACTGTTTTTCTTGTGTACAATTCTCCTTCTCAACGGTTAAAGATTACAACAAAATTATTTCACCAATATGCTCGTTATATCCTCAGGATCTTAAAAATAATTTTGACCGAAGCGGTCCGGAAACTCCATATGAGAGTTAATTCCCTTTCTGTAATTCAAATAAGTAAAATGTAATTGTAATTGGTAAACCATAAGTGATAGAGACCTAGGTTCTTTTGATTTGAGGTCCTTGGTCCAAAAAAAGAAAAAAAGGCTCAATGTCAAAGGTCAAGGTCATTTCTAAATTTTTATGATATTTGTACTTGATAGTAAGTTACAACATGTAACACATACATATTGGTTTAAAGGGTACGCTTACTTCAAATTAGAGTTTGCTCCCCTCTTTTATTTAAAAATATACATATGGTAGTAAAACTCATGAACCAAATATAACTAAGACCTAGGGTCTTTTGATTTGAGGTCCTTGGGTGATGACCTTGGAATTGAGCTCAAGGTCATAGGTTGAATTGACTGTCTAGATTTTGACCTTTGCTTTTACCTCATATGTATACATGATTAAGCCATGGGATTTGTAGCATTAGGTTTCAAGCCATTTAACCTTGGAAAAGCCAACCGGAAGTGCCATTGTGTAAACCGGAAGTAGCTATTTTTGTAATTTATTAATATAAAAGTATATAAAACGATTTATTTTTGGAGTCAGTAAAGTAAACTTTCAAATAATACCAGAAAGAACATTTTTCAAACCGTCAGTTATCTCCTTGATTTAAAGAATATTTCATAGAAACCATATATTTTTGAAATCAGCGTTCAATAAGCTATTATTTGACGATGGCAATTATATTTTACTACTTTCATATAAAAAAACATGGTTTTTGGGTGGAAAGACCTTCAATTGTTTTAATTTAATTTACTAATGTTCGAGCCCTACGGCGATGAACGCGATCCGGGAAAGAAAAGAAAAGAAACAAGAACTAGATAAATAGGGTTTTTAATTAAGAATGCAACTAACATACTAGTCATATAATATTTAGCACCCTTATCAATTGCTTTGAATATGTGCCATTTATAATCTAAGCTGTAAATGTAATTCGGCAAAATGTTAAGGAATTTTTGTTCCTTTATAAAAAAAGAAGATTTGGTATGATTGCCAATGAGACAACTATCCACAAAAGACCAAAATGACACAAACATTAACCATTATAGGTCACCGTAAGGCCTTCAACAATGAGCAAAGCCCATACCGCATATAGTCAGCTATAAAAGGCCCGATAAGACAATGTAAAACAATTCAAACGAGAAAACTAACGGCCTTATTTATGTAAAAAAAAATGAAAGAAAAACAAATATGTAACACATAAACAAACGACAACCACTGAATTACAGGCTCCTGACTTGGGACAGGCACATACATAAATAATGTGGCGGGGTTAAACATGTTAGCGGGATCCCAGCCCTCCCCTAACCTGGTACAGTGGTATAACAGTACAACATAAGAACGAACTATAAAAATCAGTTGAAAAAAGCTTAAATCATCAGATAGACAAAAAATGCAAGTGGACATGGCAGGGTACTTATACATCCCGATACAAAAAGACACAATGAACAGATCTGAGAGTACTCGCAGCTATCTGACAGCTAGTTCAAAGCCATTAACAATTAATAAAATCATGCCTCTAAGACTAAGCAATCAATCAGTACACATCCAACATACAATGGATTTAGTGTAAAGACGTCATAAACAGCCAGAGAAAAACATGACCTTTATGTTTTTCAACTTCGTACTTTTTGGGCCTTTGAAATCTTTTTCGATTCAAGCGTCACTGTTGAATCTTTTTTTTGATGAAGCGCCCGTCTGGTGCAAATACAAAACTGCAATCTTGATATCTATGATGAGTTTATTTATCATCTCAGTACCAGAATCTGACAAAAAATGACGATTTTAATTTTGAAATTATCAATATACCAGCTTCACCTGCATGCAGAATAAACATTTCCCGACTCATTCATATTCAAAAACTTACAGCTGCTACTCAGACTTTATAAAACGTAACTAGTGTATGAGCAAAAAGTTGACAGGGTACACCAAAGAAGGTGTCGTCCTTTTAAAAAAAATCATCGGAAGATACCAAGATCTCGTTGATAAATATTCCGTATCAACTTCAACAGGAACACGATTTTCTTGAAGTATAGATACTAGGTATTGACGTTGTTTATCTTCTTAATATCGTGCTATAGTATTCTTTTCATTTGTTTTTGTAAATTATGACTTTGTTTAGTCTATTTACGGTAATATCTATTTGACGTGGCTCGGTACTTGTATATCCCGACATTGTGTTATTTTGCTATGCTAATTTTGTATTTTAATTTTGCTAAAGTGTTTTGCCTATATTCCTTTTTGTTTATTTTTGTTGACACATTTGCTTGTTTTTAAAGTGAATAAGATTATATCACAATGTTGAAAGTTGTATCCCTATTTGTAACCGTGATTTCAACCTATTCTGTTTGTAAGTTTTGTTCATACATTGTTGTCAATATAATGGAATTTTATGTTTTGTCATACAGTTGAGAGGTTTAGCTAGCTATGAAACCAGGTTTAATCCAAAATTTTCTAAATAAGAACATGCCTGTACCAAGTCAGAAATATGACAGTTGTTATCCATTCGCTTGATATGTTTGAGCTTTTAGTTTTGCCATTTGATAAGTGACTTTCCATGTTGCATTTTCCTCGGAGTTCAGTATTTTTGTGATTAATTTTACTTTTGAATGTCTAATTGATATCTTTTGCCTCCCTTAGGTTGTCGTATTGGCCTTAATATAGGTTTATCTCACTTCATTTGAAGGTGAACTATTGAGAAAGTACAATGCATTATGATCATAGTACAAAATGACCCCTTCAATCAGACGCAGAAAACAAAGGCTTACGTCACTACTTTTAAACATATCCTTCAGTGAATAACTATTTTGAAGTGCAATTTCCTGCATGTATGGACAAAAAGCTTTTGGTTTTAATTTTGACTAGGGACTTTCCGTTTAGAGTTTTCCTCAAAATTCGGTATTTTTGTCATTTTATTTTTTATCATGAGTTACCCGATTTTCCTCATTTCTTTTTTATAGTATAATGTGTTGAAGGGCAAAGAAAATACTGCTGCTCCCAAATGGGGTGTTCATTGGATGTGGCTTTGTTCTAATAAAATAAGCTTATAAAAAAGAAGATGTGGTATGATTGCCAATGAGACAATTATCCATAAAAGACCAAAATGACACAAACATTAACAACTATAGGTCATCGTATGGCCTTCAACAATGAGCAAACCCCATACCGCATAGTCAGCTATAAAAGGCCCCGATAAGACAATGTAAAACAATTCAAACGAGAAAACTAACGGCCTTATTTATGTAAAAAAATGGTAGATGGTCAATATATGAATGTTTGTGACCTTATGGTGTTAACATATTTGAAAAAAAGTTTAAAATAATATTAAAAGGAATCTCAGTTGTTTGCACTTTAAATTCGATGCATGCACATTTTTTTCATTTATGTTTGATTTACTGTGATGGCATTGAAAAGTTTTCGAATAAAAATGTCCCCATGAATCAAGCGCATAATTCAAACACCATTTAATTTTCATCGTTCCAAATAATTTCTCCATTCTAAATGTATGCATTCAGTGCAAGTTAAATTTTTATGCCATCATTGCAATGAAGTTTGAGGTACATTCGAGGTCAAATAGATGGCATCAACAGTTTCCTAAAGGGAAAGGGGAATACAAGTTTATTAGTATAAACGAGGACCTGACCAAGCCCAGAAACGCCAGATGTCACGTACAAAGTCAGACAGTTCAGTATTTAGCAACTTCTTAAAGACACATGCACAGTTGATGTTAAGAGGTTTGTGAAGGACAATCTTAGACTATTGAACGTCCAGATTGTCAGCACACTCATGTCCAATAAATACCAATTAAAGGCTTCAAATTCAGATTTTCAAAGTTCAATTTGACATTAATACCTTGCTATTTGGTCCACCGTACTACTGGACGAGCAAAATAGCCTTTTATTTTTATCTTGGTTCAGAAAATAATAATTTCATCCTTGATCATTTCATATCGTATAGTTTTGTTTCTGACTATTTCAGATCATGCCATACTTGCATAATAATGACCGTATAAGAAATTATTCGTTTACTAAAAGACAGATTAATAAAAGCAATTTTAAAATTGAGAATGGAAATGGGGAATGTGTCAAAGAGACAACAACCCGACCAAATAAAAAACAACAGCAGAAGGTCACCAACAGGTCTTCAGTGTAGCGAGAAATTCCCGCACCCGGAGGCGTCCTTCAGCCGGCCCCTAAACAAATATATACTAGTTCAGTGACAAAGAACGCCATACTAATTTCCAAATTGTACACAAGAAACTAAAATTAAAATAATACAAGACCAACAAAGGCCAGAGGCTCCTGACTTGGGACAGGCGCAAAAATGCGGCGGGGTTAAACATGTTTGTGAGATCTCAACCCTCCCCCTATACCTCTAACCAATGTAGAAAAGTAAACGCATAATAATACGCACATTTAAATTCAGCTTGTTTCTGTATCCTATTTATTTCATGTACCAACTTTGCATAAATAAAGGCAACATGAGTATACCGCTGTTCAAAATTCATAAATCGATTGAGAAAAAACAAATCTGGGTTACAATCTAAAACGGAGGGAAACACATCAAATATAAGAGCCGAACAATGACACAATAGAAACACAACACTAAAACGCAACACACATAGAAACGAACTATAACATAATAATGGTCATTTTCCTGACTTGGTACAGGATATTTTAAGAAAAGATGGAGGGTTGAACCTGTTTTTTTGGCTAGCCAAATATCCATGTGTACTATGTATCCATGTATACTATGTAAATAACCATGTATACTATGAATTGATTTATTGAATAAGATATAGTTTTAACTACAATGTAAGATCTACAAAAACGTGTCAGGTTTATTTTTACAGTAAATTTAAGTTGTTGTTTAGAGTAAAACTTGATATATCATTGAAATGTTGGCGAAATTCACATTTATGTGAGTCGTCAAAACTTTTTTTTTTAAAGCAAAAAGTATGAAGACAAAAATATCTTCCTGTGTTGACATTTTTTTTATTTTGAAGAGTTGGCCTTCCTGTGCACTGCTTCTTTATGTCATGTAAAATAGTGAGAACGAGGCACCATTGCAAGATCAAATGACAGATTAACACCATGACCTACACAGCTACTTTTGCATAGGCACTATTTCTGTTCTAAAAATTTGTAGAACTGGAATTCTACTTGTAAAATTCAGTACTATTAATTATTGTAATATTTAGGTACCTGTATTTTACAGTACTTTATTTGTACTTGAAATTTAGGTAATACAGATTTTAGGTTGCTACCGTTACATTTTCAGCATTTTAAAAGTGTTTCTTTTTCAAATCTCTTAAAGTTATGATTTTCAAACATGGAATATTGTATTATTACTGTACCAAAATATTTAGTACAAATCAAGTACTGTAAATTACAAGTTAGTATCTAAATATTACAATAGTTTTAAAGTAAAGAAAGAGTATCAAATATTAAGAGTAAATTTTCAGTACTGCATTATTTTAGTACAGAAATAGTACCTATGAAAAAGTAGCTGTGTAGGCTGGTTCTCTTCAACTTTGTATTTATTTTGATCTGAGCGTCACTGATGAGTCTAATGTAGACGAAACGCGCGTCTGGCGGATACAATTATAATCCTGGTACTTTTGATAACTATCTTTCCCTTGTAAAACACCGGATTCAAAAATAGCAGAATCAGAGAAAGGACAGGGAACCAGAATACACAATGGCCAAGATAGAAACCCTTCACAGAAAAAAACCCGTCGGGCAACCCTCAACAATGAACCAAAATTATAATATTGTGTTATTTACAACGAATGCAAGTCACAAATTTGTGTGATTTCGTCATTTCACGGATTTTTCTATAACCATTGCATGACTGTTACATTCGTGGAAGGGGAGTTATTTTTACCACAATCGAAATGTTTTATTAAAGTATTCACAGTTAACAATTAATTATTTACATAAGAGTAGTTATGAAATATAGTGCGTTACATATTGTGTGAAAACAAGCAACGCGGTAGGTTTACGTTTGAAGACAAATGTACAAAATTTAGCAAGCAGGAAATATATGATGAAATTAAAGTAAAGTTATGTAATATACATATATATATGAAGTTGTTTTTGTAATATGTACTTTTATTATATATATAGTATAAATTTGCGGAAAGATAAAAGTACACAAAAAATCTTTTTATACAAAAAGAGGATATTTAAAAAAAAAGATAAACGTTTATAGCGTATTAAATTATCATCCTGGTACCTTTGATAAATTTTTATAGCACAAGTACAATACTATACAGAAATCTAATTATTCATAAATATCATTCCGTTTCATACTTTCTAATCAACTAATGTTCGAACCATACTGAAACCAACTGGTTCATTTGTAAATGCATCAATAAATAGATGTGAAAGTTATAACTGTTTTTCTTTAAACAAAAAATCCTACTCAGTTCCTGTTATGTGAAGAATATGAAAACAAAACATTGCTTTATGGTGAACTTTTTTTTATATATCAGTCCGTACAGTCTGTTATTTTCTTGCCGATTTTAATCAAAACTAAAAAAATATCTGGTTTTCAATTGTGTACGCCAAACACGCGTTTCGTCTACAAAATACTTCTGAGTTACGTTCGAAAAATGAAAAGAGTTTGTAAATAGAACTGGAGAAATCTATGCATAGGATAAAAAAATCCTTAGTATATGATAGATTTGTTAACAGCTAATTTATAAATAGGACCACAACCGTCACCAGTGTCTGAGCAGAAAGTTGATTAACTAGGGATTTGTCAAAGAACGTTCCGTCTTTTTTTCTAAAACAAAGTTCACCGAAAGATACCAAGTCCTTGCTGATGAATGTTTCGGATCAACTTCACAAATAATACATGATGGTCTTGAAGTACAGATATTATAAGTACTGAAGTTCTTTATAATGTTAATTTCGTGTAACAGTGTTTTTAACTGTCTTTGTTTTTTTTAAACCTTGACGGTTTAGTCTTTTTTTTGTGGTTATATACTTTTGGCGTTGCTCGTCTTTCGGCATTTTTTTTGTCTTAATTTTTGTGTTCCAATTTTGCTTATATGATTAGTTTGTAGAGTGTTTATATGCCATCTTTGATGAAATAGTTAATTTCTTTTAAAAGTGGTTAAGATTATAACACAGTATTGTCAACATTGTGCAATTATGTGCGATTGTCATACAAGTGAGAGGTTAAATCCACCACTTTCTACACGAGGAAATGTTTGTACAAAGTCAGGAATAGGACATTTGCTTTCCATTTGTTTGATGTGTTTGAGCTATTGAGTTTGCCATTTGATAAAGGGCCTTCCGTTTTGAATTTGCCATAGAACTCGGCATTTTTATCATTTAACTATTTACAGCGAATAACCCTGATGTCATTCCGGTGTTTTGTTGATTCTGACATTTGTACCAACGTGATTTGCGTTTTTGACTGATAACCGAACGTTTTTCGTATAATTACACGGATATTATCGAGTACAATACAGCATTCCATGTCGCCTGTTATAAACTAATTTCATCAATAAATATTCAGGAAAACAGTTTTTAAGAACATAGATAAATGATATGGAAATGTTTTGTCATGAGAAAGATATATAAATAACAAATCATGATTACCGAAAATGTGTGCGGAAGAAATTTTTCGAGAACGTTTTGCAACACAAGTTGGAAAAAATCTATGAGAATAACGAATTATGCACCTCACTGCAATATAATAGTTATGACGTTGAGGCTGAATTCCCTGTCATTTTGTTCATCATCAACAGATCTACGTACCTGAATGGAACTTAATGGTATAGAGATAGGAGTTTTTATTGTGATCCACCAGAACTTGCGGTCATCCATATTCAGTATTTTGATTTTCAATATTTCCTAACAGAAGTAATAACTTTTGAGCTGGTGATACCCTGGGGGAGGAAACCCCAACCAGCAGTGGCATCGACCCAGTGTTTGTAAATAATATTGTACACAAGACGCGCGTTTCGTTTACTCAGACTCAAAAGTGACGCTCAATTCAAAAAGAAATTAAATGTTCCAAATAAAGCACGACGATAATGAGCATTTATAGTCAAAAGTTCTGATAGCCTTTGCCAAATACAGAAAAGGTGGTTTTGTTTACATTTTATATACAATTATATAAAAATCAATGTCAATATAGAAGAGCGGGCTACTGGGAGGCAACCTCTGGCAGCAGTGGCATCTATTCATTTGTTGTAAATAAATCTACTAGTATTATAGATAATAGGATCTTTATTTACATTAGGAGTTCAATTCATACAAATGCCGATCTTTTATTGACTTAAATACGAACCATTTGATTCCGTCATATGCTTTTATTTCGTATCAAAAGAAACCCAGTTGCACGAAAGCAGTCCATGCCGAATGAGAGCAACTAAAGATTATAGAATTTGAGGTTAAGATTTAGTCCACCATTTTCTATATAAGGAAATAACTGTACCAAGTCAGACATATGACAGCTGTTTCCCATAATTGTTGATGTGATTGAATTTTTGATTTTGCTATTGTATAAAGGATTTCCCCTTTGGATTTTCCTTGGAGTCCGGTCTTTCATTATTTTACTATAAAGGTCATATGAAACGAGTGTCTCGAAAATACCGATCAGCAAGCTACTAGTTTATATATATATGCTAAGCAACCAACAATATATCAATTATATATATGTACGATGAATATATTATTTTCTTTCAATTTGACAAATTGCACTTTGATAGATAATGGTAAAATTAAAGAATGTCAATAGTTTAGGAAAACATATTCTGAGAATTGGGGAAAAAAGACGAAACAAAATATAAAAGGCAAAAAATATGAATTTAGTGATGTTTACTAAGATTAAAAGGGCGTACTCACAACTTTTTGATTAACTGTCAGCTTGACGCTTTTTTTATTAGCTTACAAACCTATTTTATAATATAGCTGCAAATTATTTGGATTTGTGAACAATGGGATAAAGGAAAGTTGCACCTTAAATTGTGCAAACTTATTTTATGTAAAATTGATATCACTAAAATCTGTTATTTATAGACACCTGGGTGGACATTAATTAAATTTCATACACAAATGTTAATATAAACATGAAGTATTGGACTAAAATTAGGTGAAGAGAACAAAATTGTGTTCTGTTATATAAAATTTAAAAATCATCTTGTTCCTGGAAAGCCCCTCTTAGTTTGTTCTGTTCAACTTAATGATGGGAAAAGAAATAGTTCTAAATGAAATGACCATTTGTCACAGTGATGGAGCTAGGCTGTGTCAAGCCAAACATCGCGTACTGGAAACCTGTTTACAATTAATTTCATGAATGAACACGGTTCTAACATTATTTATCATCATCAGTATATAGGTTTTAATTACCTGTTCGTAATAATTATTCACACAAGGAAACAAGTTGTCATTTAAATGTCTATACCATATAATTGAACAACTTCTCTAGTAGGTGTTCTATTTTGGAATATTAATAGTTATGAAAGGTACCAGGCTTATTATTTGATTTGCTAGACGCGCATTTTGTCTATATAATTAGTTATCAAAAGTACCAGGATTATAATTTTATACGCCAGACGCGCGTTTCGTCTACATAAGACTCATCAGTGATGCATTGGATAAGAAAATCTTTAGTATTTCGAATAATTTATACTTTCGAAAACAGTAAATTTACAAGAAGGAAGAAGAGAGTCATTTCAAAGTCATGATTAAGAATAAAAGTAGAGGCTAAACTATCAAGCTCAAAGACGAAAAAAGATTGCAATATTAAGGTTAATCCTGAAACGCAAGATATGCGCTAATTGATCTTATATGTTTCTTGCTAATAAAATTGTACCAAATATTGATCCTGGTAATGAATGTTATTCTAAATGACACTAAGTTCTTATAGAACAACTATTCAATACTAGTAGTTTCACCACGAAAAAAGTCTGTAACAAAATTATCGGTACCAATTTTCTTGCACCAGATGTGCATTTCGACAATACATGTCTCTTCAGTGATGCTCGTGGCCAAAATATTTGAAATCCAAAGCTTATATGAAAGATGCAGAGCTATAATCCAAAAGGTCCACAAAGTATAGACAAATCCGTAAATTACAACAATATAAAAGCTGTGTAGTCAATTGTATGTCGAGTGTTTGCAGACGCAAACTACTACTTATATCTACTTTATATACTTTGTATAACTTGGCCGAGCTCATGTGGCGCTTCAACATTCAGCCTGTATAAAATGTACTGATATTCATGGGCGAAACTGCATATCCATTGATCCATTGATGTATCGGACAAGGAGACCGTCTTCCGATTTTAAACATCTATCTTTTAAACAAAACTGTTTTAGTATAACCACTCGAGTACACACATGTTCGCGGGAGAAACTTTTTGATGATTAAATTAGAAGTATTGTAAAATAACTAAAAAAAGTAGGGTGAAAATATCAGGGGAGGGGGCGTTTGCGACCCATTTAGGATCATTTAGTACAAAGATAGTGAGATGATGTTCGGATACAATATTTTTCTCGTGGCTATAGTTGTTGGATTTATATTTTGTACACGTGCTGTCATATTAATTGATGTACAGAACAAGTCAATTAATCCACTATATTTAAGATTAAGTTATTTATGGAAACTTTACACTTGTATTTTCTTTTTTGTAATGCAAGTTCTGACGTGGCTGATCTGATATATTTTTACTGGTACGATGCTCTGTTTAATCGATTTAGCCATGAGCGCCTCTGATTTGATTGTTCAGACGCCAGCGTTACTTATAGGTCTGTTCCGTATAATACTACTCTTAAAATGTATATAGAAATCAAAAATAGGATTTTAGGAACATGATATTTATAAGAAGATAATATTCAAAATTAATCATCTTAAATGAAATTTAAATGAAAAAAGTATAAAAAATGTTTGTAATTATTACGTATCATTTCCTATTATAATGTCATAACAACTTTCATTTGATATCTTCAATATGCTTATTTCGTAGGACAACAAACAAATGTGCATTTTTGTCGTAAATCGTAATCATGATTTCGACCTCATACTTTTATAAACCGATTGAGTTCATTCAAAATTTTAAATTAAAACTAGGGAAAATATGAAGTATCGGTTCCTGTCACAAAAATTGTAAACTACGTTATAAATGTGTTTTTTCATTGATATACAATGCATAAAATTATTTTCCCTAAAAATGCAAGTAAAGTATAGCACGTCAGTGTGTTAATTCCTCTAAATGATATAGCATATTGGTAATATATTGATCGTTTCGAAGATGTACAAAAAAATACATTTACGGAAATGCTGTCAATCAAAAGGTCAAAATTATGATACTATTGATTTAAATTTCAATTATGACGCGAATTGTTTACAAAATTGTTAGCGTCATTCATAAAATTTCGTCACATGAGGAACAATTCCATAACAAAACAAGTCTAATTATACGTTTGATTTTAGACAAAAATACACATCCTATGTGGTCTACCAAGCTATCACATAAACGTAAACATGGTAAATTTGACGTTTTACATCATGGAAATAACGTGACACGGGGTTCCAAATACTACAGACAGTCATTTTACTGTGTTACTATGATTGAGTTTATGTCTCCTTTTCATTTCTCTTTACACATACTAGCATATACATTTTTCAGATTTAACAACACGAAAATGTTTCAGAGTAGTTACGAAACATATTTGTTTTTGAAATAAAAAAAAACAAGAAACATACACAAAATCAATAGTTCTTCCTTTATTACAAATGCATTGTAAACTTTCTAATTGAATTGAAAGTTAAGTTTGACAAAATTATATGAAATTATTTCTGTCAATTTTCATGAGAAAAATGTTCTTACACAATACAACACAAATAGTATATAAAACAAAAGATTTAATTTGTAAATTTGATTTTTGGTGTTAAACGCCACTTTTAAGCACCGCTTTTATGCTATTTCATGGCGACCACCACCGAACTTCGATAGGAAAACTTATAATCCTAGTTAATTAGGATTGGCGTCGAGTGCATCCACACAAATCGATATCGAAGTCACAACGTCAGTGTTGACTGGCTAGTGCTTACTGTTAGTAGCTACTTAGACCACTCGGCCACCGAGACCCCTAAAAAAAATTAAAAAATGAAGAAATCGTTGTAGAATCCATTGGAAAAGAGCCAGTTATAGATGTTAACGTGTTGAGTTGCTTTGACAATATAAACAAGTGTAGCGTTTCGTGTTCTACATTATAACTTTAATTTGATGAGGTTAAATGTATGTGCCGTTCACTTTCACAGAGCATGGCGCTTTAGATTTAACTGATATTCTATGAACCTAGCTGTTTTGTTATCACTAAAATCTGTCAATAGACTAGAATTTTTTTTCTTCAACCCAGTTTTAATTTGTAATAATTAAAACAGTCCATAAAAAGTAAAATAACAAAAATACAAAACCCTGAGGGAAATTCAAAACGGAAAGTCCATAAGTAAATGGTTATCCCAAAAGATCTCAAACATTTTTGACTTGGTACAGACATGTTCTTTTGCAGACAATGGTGGATTAAAACCAGAGTATTCCTTCTATAACACACAGCTTGATAAAGTAACAAAAACACAGAACTCCAATGTAAAATATAGAAAAATATTCAAAACGGCAAGTCTTTTATCAAATTGCAAAATCAAAAGCTCAAACGAATTGAAAACAACTATCATGCTCCCCATTTGGTACACAACATGTCCCTATGTAGAAGATGGTGGATTAGATTTATAGCTAGCTAAACCTCTTATTTGTATGACATCAACTTCAATTTTATTGACAATAATGTGTGAACAAAACAAACAGACATAAAAGGTACAAATTTCGAAAATAGGGGTACAGCTGTCAACATTGTGTTATAATCTTTATCACTATTAAAACAAACCAATATGTTAACAAAGAAAACCAAAATGCATAGAGACAAAGCATATAAGTACAAAATTTAAAAAAAATAATACAATTTATGGGCCACTCAATCTTTAGTTTTTCTGTTCAATGTTTTGTTCACTGATGTTTCAATGTTCCTCTTTTTTCTTTTGACTAAGGTGTTGTCGTTGTTTTTTTTTTCGCCTAATTGTTTTTGCTTAGACATTGTGACAACCCCATTTGATTATTCTTTACAAGGTTTTAACTCTTTGTGTCAAGGTGTTACGAACAAGTCTGTCCTGTTATGTTTTCTTACATGTTATGAACCACAGATAATCGGATAATATTTAAATTCGTGTATTCGTTTGTTGCTGTGTTACATATTTTGTTTCCGTTCCTTTTTTGTACATGAGTTAGGCCGTAAGTTTTTACGTGTGAATTGTTTTACCTTTGTAATTTCGGGGTCTTTTTTAGCTGGTTATACAAGATGGTGTTTCTCACTGTTAAAAATTTGCACGGTAACTTATAGTTGATAATTCCTGTGTCATTTTGTTCTTTACGGAGGGTTGTTTCATAAGCATCCATATCACATCTTTACTTTTATAAAACACAACATTTCTTTCAAAAACCGATAAAATAAATCATCATCATAACAATGAAACAATGACGAATGATTTAACTAATAAGTGATGATTTAACTTATAATTGAAGATTTAAATAATAATTGATGATTTAACTAATAATTAAAGTTTTCTAAATACGAAATCTTTATTTGGGTTTGTGTAAAGGGTTTCTTGTTGAAAATTGAGTGTTTTGTTTACAGTTTTGAAGCATATATTAATGATTGTGTGTACCTTCAATTCATATATGCTTACCGGTACGTGTCTTTATCCCAACTGAATTATTTATCTAATTTTCAGACCACGAAAAAGGGTCTAGCACAATTTTGGAGGGATAAAAGAGGGGATCAGTGTTCCCTTTTAAAGATTGTTTACAGTGAACAAGACTTTAGATCATAATAACATTTTTATACCCCAACTTTAAAAAAAAAGGGGGTATACTGTTTTACCTCTGTCTATCCTTCCGTCAGTCCGTCAGTCAGTCCGTCCGTCCCATGAATATTTTTCGTCGCATTTTTCTCAGGAACTACAATACAAGGATTTCTGAAATTTAGTTTCAGGGTTTATCTAAGTAAGCTATACCGTGTGATGCGTTTTCAGATTGATCACTTGACAACTTCATGTTTACCGAACACTTGTATGATTTTACACATGATAGCCAAGTTGAAAATTTTCGTCAGATTTTTCTCAGGAACTACAATACAAGGATTTCTGAAATTTGGTTTCAGGATTTATATAAGTCAGCTATACCGTGTGGTGCGTTTTCAGATTCATCACTCGACAACTTCCTGTTTACCGAACACTTGCATATTTTTACACTATTAATATTATCCACTTGCGGCGGGGTATCATCAGTGAGCAGTAGCTCGCAGTTTCACTTGTTTTATCCCATTTAATTTCTTTTTGATGCCATTTCTTTTACCTTTATTATTTTTTTAAAAACTGTTATTTTCATGATTTT
The DNA here is from genome assembly GCF_036588685.1 of Mytilus trossulus. Classification (NCBI taxonomy): domain Eukaryota; kingdom Metazoa; phylum Mollusca; class Bivalvia; order Mytilida; family Mytilidae; genus Mytilus; species Mytilus trossulus. The sequence continues at coordinate 58,316,052 of NC_086379.1, read as the reverse complement.
GGAGGGATGAACACGGGATGCGTATTATCATTATACAACTGCGTAATATGCACGAGTTAATAAGGTACTCGCTTTTATCCCAACTGAATCTGTAACTTATTTTTCAGACTGCGAAAAAGGGTTTAGAACATTCTAAAGAATAGAGACAGACCTCAGATAAAGACTTACAGAAGTTACTTAATAATCGAACGACTGTGTCAACAGAAGAACCAGCATCAACATATTTCCAAAAAGCAGCTACTTAGTGCAATATCATTACACATTGAAACATAGACCTCGGCGAGCTGACTGAAGACATAGATAGCAGAGACATCAGTAAAATACATGTCCTTTGTGAATTTCTCCTCCATTGTTGCAACTGCCGAAAGATTTGTTTTTTTGTATGTGTGTATGCATATATGTATATGTGTATACATATAAAGCATAATATAAGAACGATTATTTTTATAGCACTCTTTAGATCTTGCAGTTAAATAATAATCTGTTTTTCAGCAGTGACATCGAGGCGAAAAAGACAATAAGGTAATACGATATGTTTTTGATATTGCTTAAAAACGGAAGTAACACTTTATGAATTGGATGCGTCTGACGCTCGTTTCTGGATTAACCTTCATACAAAACACTTAAAGAATAAGTAAATACGAATGTTTTAAACAATCATGTATATTAATAACAACATAATGTGTTACCTATAGTTTCATAACGATCCATCATAACAAATTCATCGGTTTCTGTTACATTAATAAATGTGCATGTAAGCTTAATATCTTTTTTTACATGTAGCTTGCATGTTTGACTTTATAGCACCGAGAAACAGCATTGTAATCAAATAAGTGTACTTATAAATATCATACACCATGTCACTATAACATTATCATTTGAAGGAATAAAGAAATTACAGAACAACATTATATACATTTATATGACTTTTGATTGAGTTACGCAATTTCAATTGATATTTTATAGGGTGTCATTCTATATTGTGATGTGACACTATTGTTTCAGGTTAGAGTGAAGGTTGGTACCTGTAAAAATGTCCTAAATCAGGAACCTAATGTTCATTGATTGTCGTTTGGTAATGTGGTTTCTAAGTGATTCTCGATTCATATATAAATTAGACCGTTGGTTTTCCCGAATGAATAGTTTTACATTAGTCATTATGATTTGTCAGGCCTGTTATAGCTTGTTGTTTGCTGTGAACCCGGACTATGTGTTGTTCTTTCGGGGCATGTTTTAGTTTTTTAATCATTTAGTCCTAGATGTTGTCACATTGGCAATATTTCCGCATAGTCTTTTTTATACCAATAGAGTTCTCATCTTCCTCGGGTATTTGCGATAAAAAGATTTGAGAAGAAATGTCCTTGGATATTTTGTTGACATAATGACATAACTGATCGCATGAGTGTCTTGAATAGTTGATGTGCTTATTTTACAATTGATTAAATTGATCAGTTTGTAAGTATAGCTTAATTTAAACAGATGTCATTGCAAGAATCAATCAATATGACTGAATACAAGTCGATAACAAATTATGTATCCTCATCTTATATATATATATACACTACACATGTATGATAACATCAAATATAAATAATAAAGTATTTTCAATAGAAAGCTAAGTAAGAAGTCGGACATTGACATACTAGTAACAAAATATAAAGAACAAACTATACAAACTTGATTATAACATAATTGACATGGAATGTTGAAATCGTGGCTACCTGATTAAACAACGAAACGTATCAAACGTTTTAAAGTTAGTTTCGTAAGTATCCTTGTTAAGCAATAGCATTTAAATATCAATACAAATGTTAATATTCATAATTAACTCATCATAAATACCAGGACTACATTTTGTGTATGTTCCATACGCGCGTTTCGTCTACAAAAGACTCATCAGTGACGCTCGAATCCAAAAAAGTTTTAAAAAAGCCAAATAAAGTACGAAGTTAAAGAGGACCAAATGTTTAAAAGTTACAGCTAAGGTAATCTATACCTGAGGTAGAAAAGCTTTAGTATTTCAAAAAATTCTAAATTTTATAAACAGTTAATTCATAAATATAACCATATTAATGACAATTCGAGTCAGCACACAAAGTGCTGACTACTTGGCTTGTGATACCCTAGGGGAAATGAATCTCCACCAGCAGTGGCATCATTGACAAGACATTTCTTGGTTGTAATATAATCGGCATTCTACAAAGTAATGTATACCAACTTCAACTAGATAACCGAATGAACAACAACTTCATGTATTTTATTTTATCAGCATTCAGGGAATTGGATAACGCGTATAAATTGCAGGATCTGCTTATCCTTCCGGAGCACCTGATATCGCCTCCAGTTTTCAAATGTTTGTCTTGTGTAATTTTTTTTTTGTTTCTTTGTCTTATTCTTTTTTAGCCATGGCGTTGTCAGTTTATTTTTATTAACTATGAGTTTGAATGTCCCTCTGGTATTGTTTGCCCATCTTTTTGCAGAAATGTATTCAAAACTATGTATTATTCTTGATAATAATGATGTTTTGTTCCTGGCGGATAACCCTGGACTCACAACTTTATGAAATTTTTGGTCCTCGGCGATCTTCAACTTGGTCGTTGTTACATCTGATCATAGTTTTGTTTGGACGTAGCGCGCGTCTGGCCTTGAAGTCATTAAACTTTGCTCAGTGCTCGGAGCAAAAAAATCATGCTCGAAACATGAAATCCAGCAATTTGATTGGATGATTTTTAAGTATGAGTACAAAAAAAACTGACTTCAAGGCTTGGTGTATAAAAAATATTTTTTAACCTGTTACCTTGAATGCCTTAATTCGTTTGTTTCTCTGACATATATTTTCTCCCATATATCTGTTTATTTATTGTAACCCTGTCGTGTAATGTTGTTATTTTAATGTTATTATTAACACTGCCGTTAAACCGGGAGGTTTGGCATGCCACAAAACCAGGTTCAGCCCACCATTTTTTCATAAAATGCCCTGTACCAAGTCAGGAATATGGCCATTATTACATTATAGTTCGTTTTGCTGCGTGTCACGTTTCGGTGTTGTGTCTCTGTTGTGTCGTAGTTCTCTTATATTTGATACGTTTCCCTCAGTTTAAGTTTGTTAACCAGATTTGATTTTTTCTCTATCGATTAATGAATTTTGAACAGCGGTATACTACTGTTGCCTTTATTTAGAGAATATCCACTCAATCTCCTTTCGAATGATTATTTTGATCATACTTTTTAGTTTTCAATAGTGAAAAAACTACGTTCAGAAAGAAACAACAGTAAGATTTCGTTTCCAACGATCCGTCAACAACAACTAATTGATTTCTTTCACATTCATGAATCTACATGTACACACCACTTCCATATGTACCATGGATGATTGACTTTATTGAACTAAATATAACATGATACTATTAAATTCACCGTTTCCATATATAATCATACATGTTTACGGAAATATATTTTAATGGATCTACAGATATTACTTTTTTCTTAAGTTTATATGAAACAAATGATTCATGTGTAACTAGTACAATAAATGTTTATTGGACGAGCTAGACATGTTGATACCAAAAAAAATACCAACAAAAACATACCATAAAAGTAACCAAAGGCTGTTGTTAAAGATGTTAAGATCAAAATATCTACTCATCAGGACCCATGATAGTTCCAATGCACGCGTTTGTCTTGATAAAAGATTACAAGTTCATATTGCCAAATCATACGTCGTTGTGCTTACAGAATAACTTTCTCTATTAAAGAGGGACGAAAGATACCAGAATGACAGTCAAACTCATATCTTGAATATAAACTGACAACGCCACGGCTATAAAATAAAAGACAAACAGACAAATGATAGTACATAAGACACCACATAGAAAACTAAAGACTAAAGATTATGACCGGCTTTAAAATTTTAAACATATTAGTAGTGGTACCTTTCAAGTCAAAATTTAGTCGTGTCCATTCCACCTCATTTGTGAGTAGTTTTTAGAAATTCGTTTTCTTGCAATAGATGTAATATAGATATTATGAAATGAAATGAAGTTTTCTGTTGTGACAAGATCTTTTTCCATGAATTAGATTTATTGAGTTGATTCTTTATCTTACTGATAAGTACATGTTTGACATCTAACGCTTCGAAAGGGAACATCCAAATCTCACCAGTCTTAGAATAACTGACAATGTCATAGCAAAGAAAAGGAAACATAAAAAAGACGAACAGTTCAACTAAACACTACATAGAACACTAAAGACATTTTAATTTTACAAAATAAAACGTATAATAATTTCATCATAAATACCAAGATAAATATTTCGTTCGCCATCGCGAGTTTTTTCTACGAAAGACTCACCTGTGACACTCGAATCAAAAAAAAGTTTAAAGAGGTCAAAACGTGGGAAGTTGAAGAGCATTGTGGGCAAAACATTCTACAAAGTTTTTCCAAATTCAATAACGGTAATCTATTCATGAAATTCCTTAGTACTTCGAAAATAGATTTGTGAACAGTAAATTATAATTATGACCATATCAATGATAATTCATAAGAACATAGAAGTGCTAACCGTATGCAGGACCCGAACTTTTTGAATATAATTTTCAGATGTAAAATACAGAAAACTACAGTCTTATCTTACCCAAAAAGGCTTGAATAGGCATTTTCGGTAAAAAGGAATATATCGAATATGAAAATGATTGTCTTCGTAATTTCAGTGGATCGTTTCAGTATCAAAAATATTTCAATTGTAGTTTCTTACGAATTAAAGAGTAACCTTGTGTATGTGTGGTTATATGAAAAGAAAGATGTCTTTCTCTTTCCTTATTATAGAACTTGGAGTTATATCAGAACTCGCCGTTGTAGAATTTAAAGACGTGTTAGTTGTTTCATTACTCGTACCCCACAATAAAAAAAAAGTCACGACATCATGGGTGAATGTTTAATTGTTTGGGTTTCTTGTAGCTAATTGCAGGGTTTTGGTGTAGGTCTATGACATTCTAACGCCAAGTGGTATGAACATTTGCCCTCTGTTTTCAACAACTACAAAAAAGGTGATCAGAATAATAATCAAGGTTAGAAGATCTGTGCTTTAACATTGCTTAAAATATCATATATGTTAACAACAACATTAGTTTCTTAATGATCACAATAAATTCAACGGTTTCAGTTACATAATAGATTTACATGTACACTCCGCTTATTGTGGTTTTCATTTTTTGCATGTAGCTTGAATGTTTGACTTTATTGCACCGGGAAACAACTTTGTATTCAATTTTGTTTGTACTTTAAAATATTCTTATTAACAGTGGCAATATGTTTCAACGAATAAAGAATCTGAAAAATGACATTATGGATTTGTAATATATTATTATTTGAAGTATGTATTGAACAAATATGATTAATCAAAACATAGTAAGACCAATGTGCTGATACTTTGTGTAAATTACCAAGAAGAAACAAAGGTAATCGTGAAACAATCTATTTTAGGAGGTATTCAATAAATACACCTACCCATTACGAAATGACAGGGATGTATGTTAATAGTCGAACGTAATTTATTCATGCGTAATAGACATTTTCAGAAATATATAAACTCACTCGACTATATGATTTAACCTCGAACCATTCTAAACTTTATTGGTTAGTCCCAAGACTGTTGTCATTTGAAGCTGTATAAATAAAGGCAACAGTAGTATACTGCTGTTTGACATTCATAAATCGATTGAGATAAAAAAAAAAAAAAATCCGGGTTACAAACTTAAACTGAGGGAAACACATCAAATATAAGAGGAGAACTACGACACAACAAAACACAACATTTTAAATGTAACACACACAGAAACGAACTATAATATAACAATGGCCCTTTTCCTGACTCTTAACAGAGCTTTTTAAGAGAAAAAGGGTGGTTTGAACCTGGTTTTGTGGCATGTCAAACCTCCTAATTTTATGGCAATTTTAAATATAACATTAAAATGAAAACATTACATGACAGGACTACAATACAAATAAATGGGAAAACAGAAAGGACAGAAAAACACATGAATAATAGCTAACCAAATTTTCATTTCGTTCACATGAGACTAACCAGTGACGCTCAGATGAAAAAAGTTGAAAGCCAAAACAAGTACAAAAATGTAGAGCACTGAAGACCAAAATTTTCAAAACGTTGTGCCCAATACTGTTAAGATTTTCTGCCTGGGATATGAACATCTTTCTTATTTAGAATAATTCATACTTTTGCAAACAGTAAATTGTAAAAAATGACGATATAACAGGTATACACGATAACACCGAAGTGGTGACTAACTACAGAATAAAACGGATACATTACATATAACAACATTAACCAGCACATAAAAATACACAGCCGAGTTAGCCAAAGCCTTCAACGCACAAAGTGACGTCACTTTGAATTTCTAAAACATAAGATTTCATGTTTAATATTTTAGCATAAATAAGCTCAATGGTTTTCCCTTTAGGACTGTTTCAAATTGTGTCACCACGTGGCCATTTTTAGCTCACTATTTTGTTTAAATGTGCTTTCATAATAGATTAATATCCATCCTTCCCCTTTATTGGAATTTTTTTTTATAACTTTTGAAATTTCTAACTAAGTTCAAAATTACTTCAAGGTTTCAACATCCTAATATTCAAGGTCTTATTCTTATTTACAAATACGTATATCTCATTCTAAAAAGAACAGGTAAAAAGGGTCATTGATCGAGTGGACACGGAACCCCACGGAACATAAAAACAAATAAGAATAGATCATTCTAATTTACGTATTAAGCGTTTCAATTGTAGGCGTTAGTTAATGACCAGTGACTCTTGGTATTGGCCTGATCTAATCACAGAAATGCAGTTCCTAAAAATAGAAAACTGATTAATCTTTTATGTTTGGTCATGTATTATACATGACATTTTCAACGATATATATGTAATATCTTGTTATTTTAGTTCTAATTATGTCATTTCGTCAAAGCTGAACGTGTGAAATTAACATATATTAACACACATATATTCATTTTAATTATTAAAATGTACTTATCCTTTGCATTTTAAAATGATGAACATTTTACTCAAACTTGTAAGACTCATGCTCTTTTAATTTAATGTATAAAAAGTTTGTGGTTTTTAATATTGTTTTCTATGTCTGTTTGATCAAACTGAGTTGCCCTATCATGCCCGCAATTAGCATGATCAGATTAAAATCATTTCCGCAATTAATTAGCTCGTAGTGATTAGCAAGACCTTTTATTATAGTTCATCTTGTGGTGTGTTTCTTACCCGTCGAGAAAATTCGAATGTAGAACTGTTTATATGACATAGGGAAATCAACGTGCTCTTCTTTGTCCATGGATGTCTTTCTCTAGCAATCAATGCCATTAGTGTGTATTTGTATTGTGAGATGCAAATTGTATTAATACAATATTGTGTCTGTGAAAACAGTTAAATTCATATATTGCGTTACTTTTGGATGATATTAATATGTTCGCTTGAAGCCAGTTTTTATATGTTTTTTTTTCATTTTTCTCAGACAGGATTAAACTTTAGTAATGTGGGTTTTCTTAATTATAGAGGAAATTTGTACTAGGAACGATTAGTCTATATTCTTTGTAGTCCTAGTTATATGCCATTTTAATGACATCTATACATTTAGTATACATACTGCTGAAGTTCTAGTCACGGTACACAATTCACAGACACACGTGGGAGTGTGAACATTAGAATTTGAAGGTACTTTAAAAGGAATAAACATACCTCACTAGTAATACACATTTAGTATTTAGTCAATACATTTAGAACTAAGACAATTTAGGGATGAAAGTATGTAGTTTTGAAAAATCTAAAGAGCATTTAGAGTATATATTATCTAAGTCTTTTTCATCTTGCAATGGTATTAAAACATTTGACTCCTCTACACTTTACACAAATATTGCCCATTCCAAACTAGAAGACAAATTGAAAGAGTTGGTCCAGCCTTGATTCATAAAGTATATGGCCATTCAAGTATCTTATCCTGCTTTGTAAAACCCCCTTAAATTCAAACAACAAAGTCTCTGATTTCTTGATAGACAACATATAAGTTTCGTTTGGAGGACGTGTTTTTCAACAAACATTCGGTGGGAACCAACTGTGCACCTCTAGTTGTCGACTTGTTCTTTTATTCATATGAGGCTGACTGCACAATAAAATTCTTAGCGAAGAAAGAGAGAAAAGAGGAACGAAAAATACCAGAGGGATAGTCAAACTCATAAATCGAAAATGAAAGAAGAAAAACAGACAAACAATAGAACAAATGAGGCAACATAGAAAACTAAAGAATAAGCAACACATACCGAACCAAAAACTAGAGGTGATCTCATGTGTCCCGGAAGGGTTGCTTATGTTATAACAAATCCGGTAAATTCGGAAGGTCACATTCGTGAAAGGATACGGGATTGTAGGTACGACGTACGGATCATATCCGATATCATTTCTGAAACGATTATTCCATAACGGTCAACCAACTCGTGATGGCATCTGTAAAATTTACGAATAGACGATTTCAACTTCACTATTTGAAACTCTTTGTTTAATAGCTTTAAGAAGTTTGCAGAGTATCCTTTTACTTTACTTTTTAGGTATACAGATGTTGTTCTGTAACTAAATAACTCAAATTTTGGTGACTATTGTGATTGCACCTATCCAATGGAACTTAAGATAACGGATAAAACAGATGCATTCAAATCTGCCTGATATCTTGAATTACATCTAGAAATTGACAATTAGAATTGGTTGAAAACGAAACTTTACGACAAAAGAGAGGAGTTCATGTTCAAATTGTGAACTTTTCATTTCTATAAAGAAACATACCAGCACCGCCTGCATACGGATGCTATATCTCCTTATTGATAAGATATACGGTGCTTGATTGTCCTATAATGATTTCCGCGATAAAGGGTTACTGTTCAAAGGGAACTATTTAATGAAGAGTTGTAGTTGAAATCATGTCGGAAATACAATCTTTCCCATATTCACCGAATGGTTTCTACTGAATGAGACTTATTATCAGGTTTATACATACAAAACGAGATGTCTGCTTTACTTTCCGAATAACGCCAAGTTTTAAGTAGGGCTGGTGTTGCTCAGTTTTTAGTTTTCTATGTTGTGTTTTGTATACTATTGTTTGTTTGTTTTTGTATTATTCTTTTTAAGCAATGACGTTGTCAGTTTATTTTCTTCATGTGAGTTTGAATTTTCTCTTTAGTATATTCCGCCGCTTTATTTAATCAAAATAAATCAGTAGTTCTTCCTCATCTTTTCTAAGAATATTTTTAGTACCAAGAGTTATATCTTCACAGTTCCTGAGAGTACTATAAGGATACCAAGGTCAACAAGACGATAAAATGAACAGTTTAACTACAAGAGCATGCTCAATTCGACTTTTACATAAACAAATCTGATAATTTAAGTTTTTAAAATTGTTCATATCATCTTGACAGTTAATATGTCAAAATGACAATTCTGTTGTTTTAAAACTGTCAAGTTGTTCATACCGATGAAATATGTCAATAAAATTTAGAAAAAAAAGAAAACTACTTAATAATAGAAGACAATTTAAGAATGACATTTTGCATAATTTCAACAGCTTTTAGGTTCATGGCAAACTGGCAATCTGTCAAGAACGTAGAAGTAAGAAGATGTGGTATGAGTGTCAACGAGACAACCCACCATCAAGTCAAAATTTGTAAAAGTGAAACATTATAGGTTTTGGCGTTAATATTGATTCACTTATATGGTCATTTTTATAAATTTTCTGTTTACAAAATTTAGAATTTTTCGAAAAACTAAGGATTTTCTTACCCCAGGAGTAGATTACCTTAGCCGTATTTGGCACAACGTTTTGGAATTTTGGGTCCTCAATGCTCCTCAACTTTGTATTTGTTTTGGCTTTTGAACTATTTTGATCTGAGCGTCACTGATGAGTCTTATGTAGACGAAATGCGCGTCTGGCGTATTAAATTATAATCCTGGTACTTTTGATAACTATATAGGGTCTTTGCATCGGAACTAAACACATTTATTAAAAAAACAGTTGTTGGCATGACACGGGTTATGGTCTTCTCATATATGTTATGATGGTATGATACTAAACCCCTAACTGGAAGGATTGTGCCTGATATTCATATGATGAAATCATAATCTTTCAATCAGTTTAATTGAAGTCTGGAGCTGGCATGTCAGTTAACTGCTAGTCGTCTGTTGTTATTTATGTATAATTGTCATTTTGTTTATTTTCTTTGGTTACATCTTCTGACATCAGACTCGGACTTCGAATTTTAAATGTACGTATTGTTATGCGTTTACTTTTCTACATTGACTAGAATTATAGGGGGAGGGTTGAGATCTCATAAACATGTTTAACCCCGCCGCATTTTTGTGCTTGTCCCAAGTCAGGAGCCTCTGGTCTTTGTTAGTCTTGTATTATTTTAATTTTAGTTTCTTGTGCACAATTTGGAAATTAGTATGGCGTTCATTATCACTGAACTAGTATATATTTGTTTAGGGGCAAGCTGAAGGACACCTCCGGGTGCGGGAATTTCTCGTTACATTGAAGACCTGTTTGTGACCTTCCGCTGTTGTTTTTTCTATGGTCGGGTTGTTGTCTCTTTGATACATTCCCAATTTCCATTCTCAATTTTAGAGTACGGCCTTTAACACAAAGCATTGTCTCACACCGAACATCAAGCTATAAAGAGCCCAAAAGTAACTAGTGTACAACCTTTCAAACAGAAAAAATAACAGTCTAATCTACATGAATATGTGAAACCAGAAACACCAATGACCCACGTAAACAAACAACAACCACTAAACGTCAGGTTCTTAACCTAGGACAGTATTATTTCACATAAGTGTTGTAAGTCTTTAAATACCGCCAATTCTGGTATTCTACATCATTCATAACGGTGTCAATGTTTTTTCTACAATAAAAACACAAATTGCTTATTGTGATGAAGGTTATGATTACCCTACAGGAGCACATTACATATTATAGTTCGATTTCCGTCTGGGATAAAAATTTCAGGGACTGAATATTTGGCTCTTCCTTGAAACCATTTGCGAGTATGGTCTTGAGGAAACGACGATAGACCGTCGGAAGGAGACGTTTTCTTGCACGTTAAAGACACCCCTGTAGATTTCGAAAAAGAGCAGGCAAATTCCGCTACTAGGCAGCACTCGCACCTGCAAAGTGGAAAGGGATTGGTATAAGTTGCAAAACTTGTTTCCCAATCCACTATAAATAAATATGTTTAAACTAAACATTATATCATATTCTTGATTTAAAAAGTAGTTAAGAAGTAACAATTGATTAAGTGTGTTTGTTGATAAAAAAAGAAGATGTGGTATGATTGAGACAACTATCCACTAACAGCATTCAACAATGAGCAAAGCCCATACCGCATAGTCAAGAGGCCCCGAAATGACATATGTAAAACTATTCAAACAAAAAAATAACGGCGTAATTTATGTAATAAAAGTTAACAAAAAACATTTATGTAACACACAAACACACCAGAACATCAACAAACGACCACTAAATTACTGTTTGTCTTTTGTTCCTATACGTTTTTTTCATGGTCCAGTTGCGTTAATCTCTGTAGTTGTACTAGAGTTAAAGAATTTCCGTCGTCAGAAGAAAATGCAGTTTGACTGGCGACGCGTATCGTAGATGGTAAAAGAATATTTCTGTGTTTTGGCGGCAGATTGACTATATATCTTTATCTGTTACTCCTGTTGAATTTTCAGCAGCTCTATGGATTGGAAATTCATTTCCCCTTCTGTACACAATTGTTCGCCCTAGTTTGTGTGGCAGAATATTTATTTTAATTCTGTCTGATACTAGGTTCTTTATTTTCAGCTTATTTTCAAATTCTTCCTCCCAAAAACATTAAAAGTTCGTTCCATTATTTCTTTACTTGTAAGACTTATTTTATGATAATATCTCAGTTGAACGACGTGTTTGATGTAGGTGTTGCTTTGTTTTCGATCAAATTGTATTAATCAGGTTTTGTGGATTCCAACAATTCATTATGGCGACTCCAGATATGTCCATTCTGCATTTGACGATAAACGTTTGCCAATGATTTTTTTTTATATATGATTATAAATATAAGATGAGGCAAGTATTTGTATAGTGAGACTAGATAAATCATTGGATGAGGTATGGTTACAAACGAAAAACTCCATCAGAGAAGTTTACAACTGTAGTTCGCCGTCAGCCCTTCAACTGCAACACCCATATCGAATAATAAGTAAATGACAAATGTAAAACAATTAAAACCAGAAAACGTATAGCCTGTACGTACAAAACAAGAAACGAAAAGCAATTATGATATACAACATTTCATTACAATTTCTGATTTCCTCTTTTAACATAGTGAGTTCAATTTCTGCTATTTAGTATTGTTTTTTTAGCGTCGTGATGAAATTTTCTGGTGCTGAGTTAAACGCTATCAATTTATATCTTTTAATCAACCAACCAACCAATCAATCAATCAATCGATCACTTAATCAGTTAATCAATAAGATTAGTTACATATCATCTTGACTTGGTTAATGTTATTTTCCACAAATTATTTACCTGATATGCAAATCACACTGAGGTAATTAGTGAAAGTGCATGAAGGAAATAAAGTCACAGGTAGATGATTTATAGTCATTAGTTCCCCTCTATATCTTGTCAAACATCGGATCTTTAATAAGCTTTTAATGAATTAAACCCAGAACAAACGATCAAATATACATATATTATCAAAGCAGCATACACTAGGGTATTTTGTATTGAAATGTTACTTCCTACAATTAGGCAATTCACTAGATTTAAATGTGCAGAGATCATGTAAAACAATGATAATTCCACATAGTTAACCTTCATAGTTTAACCTTTCTTGTTTCCATATTTATCGCAATAGGGATGTTCCTCTGGCCTCTGAAAATATAGTCCATTAGTTATCAAATGTACCATTTTTTTCGTGACGTCTGTTTCTTTAACGATACATTATGTATTTGTTACGTTTTACGTAAAACCTTTTTGTATTTATAAGTATACTGAAAGTCGAGCTGTAGACATGTTATGATAATTGGTTTTATTCATTCAATTCAATAATGTATCAAAAATAAGAAGATTGACATCTCATACAATTTCTCAGTTTCAATGGACCAAATATATAATATTCTTTTTGAAAATATATTGTTTTGAGTGTCTTATATATGCGGCAAAGACGATTTGAAACTCACCTTTTAGCTGACAGGCATCCTTTGGCATCATCTTACAGTGTTTATATTTCACAACTAGTTCGCTATGACTATGTCTGTTGTGACATTTTAGATTTTAATGTTATCTATGTGTTACTGCTAAATTATTTATTAGGGATTTCGTTACCACAAATTACTTAAACTCTATACTAAATTCTTCCATAGATATAAAGATTTGGTTTAAACGTTTGATTGTTACTGTAGAAAACTTAATCCAAACGAAACAGCACATTCTTTTATTTAGAAATTTAGAAACGATCACGGTTAACTTATCGATCCATTAAAAAAAACCAAATAGTTTTAAAAAGGTTATCAGTTCAACACTGTAATTAGATCTTTGAATATTGTTTTTATTGGTATTAATAGTTATTTTATTATCAGTAAACTGACAGCAAACTAAATATTATTGTTATAATATATATAAAAAAGAAGATGTGTATGATTGCCAAAAAGTCAACTATCAACAAGAGACCAAAATGACACGGAAATTTAAAACAACTATAGGTCACCGTATGGCCTTTAACAATGAGCAAAGCCATACCGCATAGTCACCTATAAAAGGCCCCGAAATGAAAACGTAAAACAAAAATCAAACAAGAAAATTAACGGCCTCGTTTGTAAAAAAAAATTGAACGAAAAACAAACATTTGACACATAAACAAATGATAACCACAGGCTCCTGACTCTGGACAGGCACATACATACACAATATGTCGAGGTTAATCATGTTAGCGGGACCCCAACCCTCAATCTATACTTGGATAGTTGTATAGCAGTACAACATAAGATTATTATATCATTATATTATTGTTATATTCATATGCACTCTTATGGATCTACAATCTGTCGATACCTGTATCTTCGCATTCACAAGGTCATGTTTTTCTGAGATTGTTTAAGACGTCTTTATACTAAATCCATTGGATGTTGGATGTGACTAAATAAATAATTTAATCTTAGATGCATGATTTTTGTGGCTTTGAACTAGCCGCCAGTAACTGTGAGTACTCCCAGACATGTACTTTTTGTCTTTTTGTTGTTTGGATGTACGAGTACCCGGCCACATCCACTCTGTGTTTTTGTTAGATGTATTTCTATTTATATCCATCTGATGAGGAGAGTCTTTTTCAACTGATTTTTATAGTTTGTCTTATGTTGTACTGTATACATGACTGTGCAGACTTAAGGGAAGAGCTGGGATCCCGCTAACAATGTTTAACTTCGCCACATTCTGTATCTTTATGTCTGTCTAAAGTCAGGAGTCTGTAAGTCAGTGATAGTCATTTTCTACTGCTACTTGGTTTTTTTTGGTATATTATTAGGCCGTTAGTTTTCGTGTCTAAAGTGTTATTTTTTATATTTCGAAGCCTTTTATAGCTGAATATGCGGTATTGGCTTTAATGCACATTGTTGAAGGCCGTACGATGACAGATGTTAATTTGTGTGTCATTTGGTCTCGTATGTAAAGGCGTCTCATTGACAATCATACATCCTCTCTTTTTATAATTTAGCTTTGCTATCACTATAAGTTGATATAACATTTTGAGTTGCACTTGATTCCTCTAAAACAATTATAGTAATAAGTATGTGTTGAATAATTGACACATTACTTTAAAATTCTGCAGTAGGTACGATTGAGACCGAACGTTTTGATTTATTGATTATTGGTCTCTTTACTTGCAGCGAAAAATAGTTTATGCATGTTTTAGGATGATCAAAAGTTTGCAATTAAGACAACAGTAGTATACCTCTGTTCGAAATTTAGCCTTTTCAACTGATTTGTATAGTTCGTTCTTATGTTGTACTGTTATACCAATGTCCAAGGTTAGGGGTTTGTATCCCGCTTTCATGTTTAACCCCGCCACATTATTTATGAATGTCAGGAGCATGTAATTCAGTGGTTGTCGTTTGTTTATGTGTTACATATTTGTTTTTCCTTCATTTTGTTTTTACATAAATAAGGCCGTATGTTTTCTCGTTTGAATTGCTAGTATAATCAAAAATGAAATAGAATACTTTTATATGACATTGTTAACTTAAATGTGTGTGCTCAATTTTGAAATTTGAATAAACAATTAAGTTTAACAGTATGGGTCGTTAAGAAGCTTACCCTTAGAAGAATAAATTAAAAAAAAACATAATCAACGAAAGCAGAAAAAAACGTTATTGAAAAAAGAAACACCAAAATACACGACAAAAAAAACTTAGCATCAACATTCCAATGAACTCGTAGCTCGTACCTATTCTCATATATTAGTTTGTATTTCACTTGATGTCATGAAGACCTACGGCAGTACTTTTAAAATGTGTTTGCGGAAATAGTGTTATTTGGGTCACCATTACGAAATGCTTAGTGTGTTGCATAATAAAAAGGGGAAATCCATATGTGTAAATGTTTTGATGTAACATTACACGTATAGTTATAAATGACAAAATGTGTAGTTATTAAATTAGAATAAATGTATTTTGTATGTATGTTAAATTGTGTGTTGTCAATATGCAGATGACGTTTATTGACAAGTAATGATGTAATTATTTTTTTTATTCCGCACTAAATTTTCTAATAATAAAACATGATTGAAAAATAGAAGAGGATGTGGGGTATGATTTACCAATAAGACAGAAACACAAATATGAGAAAATATATCTTGAGGCTCATGTTTTTCAAAAATAAAAATGACTCAAAAATAAGTCATTATGGGAAGCTTTCGTTCCGTTTACAAGAAGTATATTAGTGTAAACAATATTTTATTATGATAAATACAAGTATAAATTATAAACACATATTACAATAAGGATCCAGAAACAAGCAGCAATTGCTTATATTAATCTGTCTCCTTGAAGTATATTATATGGTGGCCGGATGCGGCCATTTCACCTTTTCGCGTTTTCGCGTTTTCTTCCTTTCACTTTGCAAACGCGAAATCACGAAATCGGGAAATCGGGAAATCAAGAAAGCGAAATCGAGAAATTGAGAAATCAGGAAATCGGGAAAGCGAGAAAGCAAAAACACGAAATCGAGAAATCCGCCCACCATAATATTAAGATGTCAAACACGTGCTTCGATATGTCAGCTTCAGGAAATGACATATGCTGGTTTGAAAAAAAGAGACATACATAGTTATCTGCTTTTTGTAGAATTTTCGGAAGTTTCATTGAAAGTATTTTCATGGTTAAGAATTTTTTGGAACAAATAGACAAACATGACAGGTACAATTCAACTAGTATTTTTTTTAAATTTTGTCACAACATTATTTTGAATGTAAATTTGCTGAAAAAATAGATTGTCCCGATATTGGAGCCGTCGGCTGAGAACAATATTATTGCTTTTTCTGTGATAGTTAAACCAGAGTAAGACTAGTGTTTCATTGTATAACCCCGCCGTCTGATCATGTTAAAATGATTATAGAAACCTATGTTGGAAAAATCCTACAGTAACCTTGCAAAGATATAGATACAGATTAAATGTATATATATTATATATACTGCCTATAATTGCTCACACTCATTTCATTTAAGCATTGGTGGATAGTTGTCTCATTAGCAATATGACATGTCTTAATATTTTCCGTTTGCATTAACCAGATTTTAGTTTTACTTCTTCTTAACCGTCAACAATAAAAAAAAATAATGCAATTGAAATGTATTAGATATGAAAATAACACTATATAAAGAAAAAGTTAAATCTCTAAAATACTGAACTCCGAGGAAAATTCAAAACAGAAAATCCCTAATCAAATGGCAAAATCTCAAACACATAAAACGAATGGATAACAACTG
Source organism: Mytilus trossulus (assembly GCF_036588685.1). Taxonomy (NCBI): domain Eukaryota; kingdom Metazoa; phylum Mollusca; class Bivalvia; order Mytilida; family Mytilidae; genus Mytilus; species Mytilus trossulus. The sequence continues at coordinate 58,298,977 of NC_086379.1, read as the reverse complement.
CCATATTCATGACTTGGTACAAGCGTGTTCTAATGAAGATAATGGTAGATTGATCCTGGTTTTAAAGCACTAAACCTCTCACTTGTATGACAGTCGCATCAAATTCCATTATATTTGTAACGATGCGTGAAGAAATCAGACATAATAGGTAAAATTGTCAAAATTATGTTTTATAGCTAGCTAAATCTATCACTTGTATGACGTGGTGTGTCCTTAACCCATTTCTGAATTACCATTTACAAAGAACGCACACGTTCAAACATATAATGAAAAGTTTTTTTTATTATTTTGATAATTTGTTTTTCAAAGATGCATCAAGTCAAATGACATTGACATAGTAAATTCTAATTACATTTTTGTATTGATAAATTGATAGTTGAAGTGATTGACATTCATTCAATTAGTGATAATAAAAAAGTTTTTTTATAAACTATTTGTACGTAAAATTCTACGGAAGTAAATGTAAGGGGAATATAAATGTATATAGGTTTCTTCGAAATAAATAAAAATATTAAATGATTTTCCAAAGTGATTCAATTTTATATCCACAAAAACATTAAGTGTCGTAGGCTTTCTTGTTCCTGTTTCATTTCCTATTAAAACTGTACTGTACTAGGCAATGATTTTTTGTACGGTAGTTCTGTGTTACAGTTGTAGACTGCTTATTCAAAACGAAAATAGTCACACGTAGTATTCTGAAGGTTAAACAATTTAAGAAAAATTTGCACTATTTAGTCCTTTGATCATTTCTTTTTTTCTTTGCGATTTATTTAGAAATATTTACCTGGTTCAAGTCTATCTCATCTAATCATATTTCAAATATATGAATCCTTCTTTTTTCCCATTGTGTACTATACATCTAAATTATCAATAAGTAAACCTGAGGGAACGATCATTTAAGTTGTAAAATATTCTGATTCCTTATTTGATGAAACAAATATTGTGGTCATGCAGATGACAAAGCAAATATTCTGAATTCAGATTTTCTTAATACCCAATAGTGTTAAATTTTGAAGAAAAGTAAACGATTAATAGTGTCGAAAACCTCAAAACAAATTTTCTGGCTAAGACAAAAACCATCCGTCCCATTTATTAAGATCAACTATATTGGCTCATTTGCTCATTTTCTGTACCTTCATTATTTCACATACGGGGTCGTGAGCATTTCTCACATTTTCTTAAAACCAGACAGCAATCTAAGGTGCCAGTCGTTCAGTCTTTAAAGAAAATGTAGAAAAGGTTGTCCATCGAGAAACCACAATGTCTATAAACATTAGTAGCGGGAATTTAGGCGTATTTAAATTCAACAGGTTTTTACCGACTGCTTTCTCAACTTAGAGTAAATATGAGTAAAAACTATGAAGTTTAACGTGATGTGAAAAAATATTAAGGACGTGTAATATTCTAAAACGTTGGAAAGATAATATTGTGAAAAGAGACATCTAAAATAAAATTGAAACATCACTTTAAAACTAAGTTTTTGGGGGTAAATACATCGAAAAATAGGGCCAACACAGCAAAATTGAAAACTAGCGTCATCATTATGTTATAATATAACAACTTATTCATCATAAGTTATATTACAATGACCAAATGCAAAGGTAAAGGTCCCAGACATAACTTATAAGTTTATCATATTGACCGATTTAGGAAAACCTCACTCCATTTGTCCGTGACCTACTGAGAAAGTGCGTCAACAATCAGAAATTCGGACTTTGATCTTGCAGTACCAATTAATCCTTCACAAGAAAGAAAGGCATTCGTCACTACTTTTAAACATGTTAAGTAAGCAAGTACATTGAAGTGCTATTTCCTGCATGTAGGGATCCGGAAAAAAATACAAACCACAAGGAAGTGATTACAGTACCCTGTTTCAAACGTAACTCAATGGGGTGATTCTGTCTTGTGGCGTAACATGAAACCTTGAATTATTCAGATATGAGTAAAATTGAATATATTATTTTAACGAAATATGTGTGTACTATAAATCAAGAACAACCAGGTAGTTAAATATAAGCGATTGATAACGTGTAAAATATATATCAAAATATAAGATTCTAGTAAACCGACCGATTTGTAAGTACTCTTTTATAAGATAACACATTATGCAAACTCATAAAATCATATGCCAAATTCTACTCAGTCGTATTAGATTATGTATGTTGTATGCTGTTGATTGGTCTCTTTTTCTTTGGATGGTTTACATTTTTTTTTACCATCTTCGACTTATGAGTTTGATAACATCATCTTCTCTGGTTAAACAACCTTTGATTCATCGAATAAAGTATACCACTGTGGATCAATCGTTGCATTTATACATATCAATTGAGTATCTGTAAAAACCTTGTATATCCAGACAACAATGATTCTAGTGAAACAAATGATAATAAGGATAAAAACACCGCTATTCCAATAAATGCATACAAAAATACAAATTGTTGTCATTTTATAAAGCAATAATAAGCAAAATCTATATGTATGTACTGTTTGCAGTTATTTTACTTTTTACATCGCCTCTGACTTATCCTTCAAAAAGTATTCCCCATGTTTTCATACTGTGGAATAAAAATCAAGCAAATAAATCTATAATAACGATGGTGATTTATGCTAGACTAAACAGGTCTTGATATTTGTCGACGATCATTTTTACATGAAGGCTTTGGTCATTATGAAGAAGACAAAACGAAACAGTACAAAACATAACAATCTATATGTTTAAATAAAGGCAACAGTAGTATATCGCTGTTCAAAACTCATAAATCCATGAGAAAAAACTAAATTGGGGTAACAAACTAAAACTGAGGGAAACGCATTAAATATAAGAGGAGAACAACGACACAACATTAAAATGTAACACACACAGAAACGGACTCTAAGAAGTGTACAACACCCAAAATACTGTAAAAAATATTAAACAAATTTGGTGTTGATGAAACGTGTACATAGATTTATAGTCATGCATTTTCACCATTTTATAAGCACGGACAATCGCAGAAAATAAGAAAAAAAAAGAAAAAAAAGTTATAGAAAAAGCATAGCACGTATAAATGCAATACTCTCGATTATAGAAAAAAAAAGAAAAAGAAAAAAACTTTGAAACATTTTGAAATTTAGCGATCCTCAATTGGCAGGAGATTATCTACGTAGAAGGAATAACCAATCAATTCGTAATTTAAGACAATACAAATACACTGGGCAAAACGACAAGTGCAGAAAGGTCAAAATATGCAATGAAACAAAATGTTAAAATTTCACTTTTGTTATCAGGAACATTTTATCATTTTTCATCTAGTAGAAATTATTAAATTTGAAATTCCTGTTGATGTCAGAGCAATAAATCACCAGCAGACACTTTAAATGATGCATATTTATCTTTGTAGAACTTACAAGATACAGTTTGTCGTGACGAAGACATCGTAATACCACAGGGAACATGGCACTGTCTTTCCTACTAAATCACTAATGAATATTATTCAATTTTTATTACAGATAATACTCACTTGCTGAAATTACCCACTAGCATGTCGTATATTTAGTTTATCAGTTCTTGTTAGCATGAAGCATATGAAATCCAGTTTATTAGTTTATATGTTTTTGCACTATTATTTTTGTCTGACTTAAGCTGAAAATAATCTAATTGAAACGAATCTGAGCAAAAAAACATGGGTGTTACCATTATGTGCAAATATATAATATAAAAGGTACCAATTTTAATGCACCAAATACGTATTTCAAGATATATGTCGTATTTGAAAATTGTATTTTAAATAAGTTGCTATAATTTTCATTTTCAACTAGAAAAAAAAACCAATGTGAAAACTTTGGCAAATACAAGAAAGACAATTAATTCCTAGGAGTAGAAAACATCTTAGTGTTTCAAACAGTAATCAATAAGTTTACAGATAATCAACGAATCATTGATTATCTGTAAACTCAAAGGTGCTGACTACTAGATGTGTGGCTCCTTCTTTTTGGAAAATACCACGTAAACCTGTCAGGGTATGACGCTTGAATCAGCAACGTTAAAGAACTTAATAAGTACGAAGTTGTGGTGCATCGAGGACTTAAAAATTGGAAAGGTTTTGCAAAAAAATAGCTATGGTAATCTATTCCCTGGGAAAAAACTATAGGTACTTGAACAATTTAATGTTTTGTATACACTGTAGACACACACGGTATCGCACCTTTTAGAGTTCGTGCTATCCATTCAGTATGTGTTTGTTACTTTAAAAAAAAAAAATCTAACTTCAGTATATAAAGTAAAACAACAAATAATCCAACCTCCAAGGAAAATTCAAAAAGGAAAGTGTCTACAGACAAAATCAAAAGCTCAAACACATCAAGCGAATGGAAAACCACTGAACTTCTAAATAATAACTATACATCTAGTGGGGACATTTTTTTACAATTGTGTGAAATTAATTATCATTTGTCTGTCCTCATACAAAATTGTTTTTAAACAACTTATAGAATACTAATGTATTTGCGACGATCGGATTAAAGTCTATGAAACCTGACAAGGCAGTATTTTTGGTTATTGTTTATGTAGCATTTGTTGTAAAAAGATACCAAAACCAACAAACACCAACTTGTTTTTCCTCCGTAAGATACTTATTTTGATAAGTATTTATGCCACCGTACTAATTCTGTTATTGTAAACATACTTAAAACCTTTTTTTTCTACACGAAGACCTCGTTAATTCACAAAAAAAGAGCATTAGAGTAAATCAGTACAGAAAATATTGAATTTAGTTTCCTGCATTACATGGTTATCTTTTGATGTAATTAAAATGTAATCAACTGCAAAGAAGTGACAGATCATTTTTATCAGTTTATCGTAGTAGGGGTATGATGTTAATAGCTTTGTAATATAATTGTATAAACAGTTTATCTTTCTATACCTTTAAAATAAAGTACTTTGATTAGATTTTCCTTAAGCAGGAAATACGGTTTCTTAGATTTTGTAAGACAGATACAGCTCTTTTGTATATTTTGAATTCCTCATCCTAAATTTGTCCATCAATGAATGCTGACAAATAAAAAAACAGTATATATCACAAAAAAATGTACAAGCCTTTAAGATATTCGAAATGCACTTAAGAGTTGAACGATTTTTTATCGTTTTATTTATATATATCGTAAATGTGTTGTAAATATCTATCAAAGCTGTTGTCATCGAAAACAGAAAACCCCATATATCACTGACTATCCATTGCATGCATTAAAACTCAGTCAGGACACCTTGTTCTGTTTTGTTTAGGCAAACAAGGAGGAAAGTTCCAATCCAAATTTCATGATTCATTTATTAGGAATGACGACTGTTATTCTTTGAAACAGAGTTTGCCTGTCGTAAAGGATGATACTTTTACTGGTTCACTTTAGTAAATGCATATAAGTCTCAAGCGGTCATTCGATCTGAACAGCCTTTAGAGAAATCACAAAACATACTACGTCATTTTCAGTTTTTATAGTAAATCGTACTCATCCACTTCGGTAAATGTTTAGACTATTCGATTGCAGTCCATTTAGATCTATTAATGAATTGCATGCAAGTAAAATGTATGAAACGTACTGAATTTACCGCAGTTTATTTTCAAACTTTGAGTTTGGATGTATCTCTTGTATCCTTCGTCCCTCTTTTATTGCTCAGTCTTAATAGATGATGATTAGATCAATTTAACAGTTTCGATGTTGGATACAGTGCATACGGTTTTCTCATGATGACACAGAAGCAAGGGCTTGAATTCTGCAAAGAAAATGAAAAAAAAACATTTGTTGATCCTAATTTGCCGATCTAGTTTAATTACAGCGGCGCAACTTTGAATTAGTTTTTAGACTTGTCTAAGCTTGCAGCCATAGTCGACAGTTGCTATCCATTCCTTTGATGTGTTTCAGCTTTTGATTTTGCCGTTTACTTAGTGACTTTCCGTTGAGAATTTTTCTCGGAGTTCGATATTTTTTGTTCATTTACTTTTTGAATCTAAACAAAACCTATGTTCCTTGTTTTTTGGTATGATTCATTCAAAATTAAAATAATTAACGTTTGTATCTGTTCTGTCAAAGAGTGAGTAGATATATATGGCTCATTGGTGTTTGAAATAGTGAACCCCTATTATGATTATTGTATGTAATCAAATATTTATCCAGGACTTCTTTTTTAATGCAAAACAAAATGTTTTCTATCAAAAAATTAAGGACCAAATGAATGTCTGATCTTTATGCCATTTAAGTGTCGTTTAAGCGAAATAACAAATAAAAGTCAATATGAATAATTATGAATCAAAAAGTGAAGAAAATAAGTACATAAATATCGTGTTGATGAAAATAGCGAGTAAATGAAACACCCTGGCCTGTTAAACATCTTGTCAAATATTTATTATCACTGTGAATCTTTCCAAATGATAAAATAAATCATCAGCTTTTTAATCCTTGCCATTTCATACAACTGCCTACTAATGTGATTGACGTATCTATTTTTACAATTTGCAAAACGCATGTTTCGTGACAATGCAATCAGTACTATGCTGTGAATCAGGCATATGATTACGTTTTATCAAGTAAAAAAAGCTAAATGATGCATATCAGCATTCTTTATGATAAAAAGAACTTCTTGTCAACAATGCATTTATTAATCCTTGTTAGCAGGAGTCGTGTGATTTATATATGGGTGTCATCTGTCGTGTAGATGTGCTGCCATCCGACATAGCTATATCTAAGGTCTATGTAAATATAGAAAAAGTTCGACGTTTGTTTGTGTGTTTACTTGGAATAATTAGTTTTAGATAAAACACCCTAGTGATGCAATTGAACGTTTTTGACATCAATAAAGTTTTATTTCATTGAACCGTCTTCTTCATTTGAATTTTGTCTGAATTTTCCAAGATTGTGAACGAAATATGTGATACTTACTACTTCGTATTTTTAAAGCGAAAATCTATCTAAGAAATGTGTGAAATATTTGAAATAACCACTACCTTTAATAGGCAAAGTTGACTTTGTTTTGATTTGACTATTTTATGAGCAACACGACGGGTGCCACATGTGGAGTAGGATCTGCTTACCCTTCTGGAGAACCTGAAATCATCCCAAGTTTTTGATTTTTGCTTAGTCTTTAGTTTTCTATTATGTGTCTTGTGTACTATTATTTGTCTGTTTGTATTTTACTTTGTTAGCCATGGTGTTGTCAGTTTGTTTTCAATCTATGAGTTGACTGTCCCTCTGGTATATTTCGCTCCTCTTTAATGTCCCTTTTTGTCATAAAGCTTCTGACACAATTTGTTATACATACATCTTTGTCTTTTAAATGATTTGGTTTGAGCGTTCCTGGTTGTGTAAAATCAAAAACGGCTCTTCGGACACACCATTATTTGTTTTACCAAGCGAAGTATTTAAAATATATTAAAGACCTATATTCCATTTCTTCGCGCCATAACTGAACGCTTGATATCGTCATACGCACTGTTATAATTTATACCACAGATAACCATAACAAAATAAGACAACATAAAACAGTTGTAAAAAAACTAACACTTATATCAAAACTAACAACAGCTTTGTTAAAAATCGTTCCATACATTTTTTAATATAAATTTTATAACAATCATACAAGGTGTGTCGGCTTGAAAACGCTTACATTCAACTTTGCATATGCTTTATATTTTTAAATAAAGGCAACAGTAAAATTGAGAATGGAAATGGGGAATGTGTCAAAGAGACAACAACCCGACCAAAATAAAAAAAACAACAGCAGAAGGTCACCAACATGTCTTCAATGTAGGAGAAATTCCCGCACCCGGAGGCGTCCTTCAGCTGGCCCCTAAAGAAATATATACTAGTTCAGTGATAATGAACGCCATACTAATTTCCAAATTGTACACAAGAAACTAAAATTAAAATAATACAAGACTTACAAAGGCCAGAGGATCCTGACTTGGGACAGGCGCAAAAATGCGGCGGGGTTAAACATGTTTGTGAGATCTCAACCCTCCCCCTAAAACCAAATAAAAAAATTAAGCACATCAAACGACTGGACAACAATTGTCATATTCCTGACTTGGTACAGGCATTTTCTTATGTAGAAAATGGTGGATTGAACCTGGTTTTGTAGCTAGCAAATTCAAATTCAAATTCCATGATAGTGCTAACGATGTGTGAACAAAACAATCAGATATAAAAGATAAAAATGTCAAAAATAGGGGTACAGCAGTCAACATTGTGTGATAATCAACATCACTATAAAAACAAACAAATATGTCACAAAGAAACACAAAAACACATATAGTGTATGTTCACTTGTATTAATATGTCTTTTGATTGAGTTCAGCCATTTCAATTGATATTTTATTGTGTGTATTTCTATGTTGTATTGTTACACTATTGATTCAGATACAGGGGAAGGTTTTGTACCATTGAAACGTGTAAACCCGATGCAATTGTTTGCACCTTTCCTAAGTCAGGAATCTGATTTTCAGTAGTTGTCGTTTGTTGGTGTGGTTCATAGGTGTTTCACGTATCGTTTTTTTCTCTTAAGATTAGACCGTTGGTTTTCCCGTTTGAATGATTTTTCACTAATAATTTTGGGGCACTTTATAGCTTGCTGTACGGTGTGAGCCAATGGTCTGTGTTGGAGACCGTACTTTGACTTATAATGGTTTACTTTTATTTATTGTGATTTGGATGGAGAGTTGTCTCATTTGCACTCATACCACATCTTCTTCTATCTATTTAGACATAGGAACAATATATCTAGGTCAATATATATATATATATATATATATATGTTCCTGTATACAAAAAGCATATTAGCAAAAATGAAAGACAAAAATGCAAAAATAATCATTGAACCATAACACAATGACGGGATGTATAAGTACAGAGTCACGTTCAACTGGATATAATCAATAACAGACTAAACAGAAAATGTAATATTCACAGAGACAAATCAAAGAATATTATAACACGTTATTGAGATGATGAATAACGTCTGTACCCAGAATTAATATCAAACTCGTGTAATAAGTGTACAACTGATAGTGCTTGCAATGCAGGGCGGAAGGAAGGACCGACTGACCGATAACTGATACTTAACGCTTTGCCCATGGACAAAAAATTATATTTTGGGGCATTGGTTCAGTCACAAAGTGGTCGAAAATGTTTTATTTTAGCGTAAGAGCTCATTACAGTTTAAGTGCAGGCTCAGATTTTATTTTCGTGAGAAATTAAAAACTCACAAAAGCTGCCAAAATCACGATTTGTAACCACATTACACCTAGAATATCACTTATTTATGGTAGATATACTCCTGAGGAGTTCATTCCTTTGACTACGATAACCCCTTGTATGATGGTTTAAAGTGGTTAGACTAACTGAATATTAAACCAGATGTGATATGTAAATCTCTTTTACAGGTGTATCAAACATTTATTCTTACTCTGACTGAAAATAAATGTTGTATTATAGTTTTAAAATCACGCCCAAGGCAAAAAAGTACTGAATACTAAAAAATTACAAACAAAACGTTACACGGGAACTAAAGATTTAGAAGCACACACTCAACAGAATATCGACTGTAATCCTGAAATAAGGCAGACATGAACCAATGACATCCACAGGATTACAGGCTCCTGAAAACGGACATTTTAACACTAAAGTGAAACTCATTTTGGCAAGAGTAAAACCCGTTTTTAGCGCCTAAGTAAATAGATATAGAAAGATGTGGTAATGAGACATCTCTTCATTTAAGTCACAGTTTGTAAAGGAAAACATTTTAATATGTCAAAGAACGGCCTTCGACACGGCTATAAAAGCCCCATAAAAAGATGACTAGTTCAAATCCATTCAATCCGGAAAACCAACGGTCTAACCTATAAAGAAAAACGAAAACGATCGCGAGGAATACTTATGAACCACATTACCAAACGACAACTACTGAAACAGGTTCCTGACTAAGGACAAATGCTAACAAACGAGCTGGTTTAAACCTCTTCACAAGCGACAACTTTCATCCTCAGCTGAAACAATAGTGTAACATCATAACATAGAAAGACACACTATAAAAATATCAATTGAAATTGTTTAACTCAATCAAAAGACACATTTTATGGAACGCCGTAACTGCCTTATGGTACTTCATTCTTTATCATGATGAGGTTTTTCTCTATTATGATGAGCTTTTTCTCTATTATGATGAGGTTTTTCTCTATTATGACGAGCTTTTTCTTTATTATGATGAGCTTTCTCTCTATTATGATGAGCTTTTTCTTTATTATGATGAGCTTTTTCTTTATTATGATGAGCTTCTTCTTTATTATGATGTCTTTTTTCTTTATTATGATGAGCTTTTTCTTTATTATGATGAGCTTTTTATTTATCATGATGAGCTTTTTCTCTATTATGATGAGGTTTTTCTTTATGATAGTTTTTCTCTATATTATGATGAGCTGTTATGAGGGAATCCTGGGAAATTAAGAGATTTAAGATCAAACTCAAAGAAAAATGGCAGAATCAAAAATGTTGAAAGTTTTTCGGAATGTTGGCTTGCTCTGTGTGCGGGAAATGTTTGATAAAGAAAAAATAACACCAAATTTTGTCAGCATGCTTTCAAACCATGAACTGGAATATATAGAAGTTACCATTCTAACGCATATGATTGCACTGCGAAGGAATGCATCAACTATGTAAACATACAACCTGTGAAAACTGATAGTTTGGATGGCCATTAAAATACCATGTCGACAAAAATGTGCTAGAATCGTTGTTGGATTGTTACCTGAAGATATCGGACATTGGAAATCTCTTACAATTTTCTTCGGATGGCTCATTTTGAACTACAGAAAAGAGATTTTTGTTATAGGCGGATCCAACGAACCCCCCTCCCCCATTTCGTGAAAAAAAATTAGTTGATCATATAGGGAATAACTGAAGCATGACTGGAGAGACACATTTATTTATACAGAATGTGGCGCTGTTAAACATGTTAGCGGTATCCCAACCCTCCCCTAACACTCACGGGTACAACATAAGAACGAACTATAAAATAAGAAGTTGAAAAGGCTGAACTCATCAGATGGATAAAAATACAAATAGTACAAATATACAAGCGGACATGATCGGACACTTGTACATCCTAACAACAAAAAGATAAAAAAACGAATAAATAAAGTCATGCATTTAGGAGTAAATTATCAATCAGTACATTTCAAACATCGAATTGATTTAGTGCAAAGACGTCAATTAAAAGTCGGAGAAAAACATGACCTTGTGCTTTGCTAAGATACAGGACTCGATATATTGCAGATCGATAAAACAATATTCAAAGATCGCTTTACAGTGCTGAATTGGTAACCTTTTAGAATGAGTTCATCTAAATGATTAATAAGTTTACCAGGATCGTTTGACAATTTCCGTGCGATAAACAACATTTCTGTAAAAAAAAAAAGTATGTGCTACATGTATCCCATTTGAAATAAGTTTTTAAGTACAACCTAATCTTTATATCTATATATGGAAGAATTAAGTAAAGGTTTTAAGTATTTGTGGTAACGAAATTCCTAACTTATGCATAGTCGTAAGAAGCATAGCTGGTGGCAAAAGTGAGAAGCTGTGTAATCATATGCGCTGGAATGGTAAGTCATAGACATTCCAGTTCATGTTTGAAAGCGTGCTGACAATATTTATAGTGTTATTTTTTCTTTATCAAACATTTCCCGCACACAGAGCAAGGCAATATTCCGAAGAACTTTCAAAGTTTCTGATTCTGTCATTTTTCTTTGAGTTTAATCTTAAATCTCTAAATTTCCCATGATTCCCTTATAACAGCTCATCATAATAGAGAAAAACTATCATAAAGAAAAACCTCATCATAATAGAGAAAAAGCTCATCATGATAAAGAAAAAGCTCATCATAATAAAGAAAAAGCTCATCATAATAAAGAAAAAGCTTATCATAATAAAGAAAAAGCTTATCATAATAGAGAAAAAGCTCATCATAATAAAGAAAAAGCTCATCATAATAGAGAAAAAGCTCATCATTATAGAGAAAAAGCTCATCATAATAAAGAAAAAGCTCATCATAATAAAGAAAAAGCTCATCATAATAGAGAAAAAGCTCATCATAATAAAGAAAAAGCTCATCATAATAAAGAAAAAGCTCATCATAATAAAGAAAAAGCTCATCATAATAGAGAAAAAGCTCATCATAATAAAGAGATACCTCATCTTGATAAAGAATGAAGTACCATAAGGCAGTTACGGCGTTCCATACACATTTGTAACAAAGACAAGAAAAAATACACTGAACGAATTAATATGATCTATGACATAATGTTAACACAAAATTAATATAAAACAGGCGGGCGAGATATAAAACAACATCAGAAGGATAAACATAACCTTTGAACAAAACGTCATTCCAAACACTTACAAAAGGTGGTAAATATTTAAAGTAGTGAGACGAGACATATTAACACAAAATAACTAAACAACAAATAACAAAGATGCATTATAAATTGGTCCAGCAGGTCATATTAACACGAAAGTACGATTTGAGAGTACCTGCAGTTACTGAATGCTATTTAAAAGCCAAAAACAATTAATAATAAAAAACAAATCATGCATCAGAGACTAAAATTAACTGAAACGCATCCAGGGATTCATTGGTTTAATGTCATAAACAGTAATGAAGACATGACTTGTGCAATGCCAAAATAAAAGTATCGTTAGGTAGTTGGTTGAGGTTCAATGAATATAAAATATACTCATTAGTTTGATATATGTTGTTGTTTGCAATTTGATGATAGAACACAAAAACGTAAATGACTGGATGACAACTATAAAATTGCTCATTGTTATTAGTATTGAACGACTCTGGGTCATTATTTATTCTCTTTGAGTTACCTAAAACCTTTTTCCAAAGCCTAGTTGTAAACATCTAATCTTCAGTTACAAAGTATTCGGTCAGATATTCTGTCTATAATATAACAGTAGCCACCACATTTATACTTTCCTCTATTTGTCACAGCAACATTCTACTGACTTACATTGGACGGATACTCGGCAGACGACACTTTAGCTGGAAAATCGGACATTTTGGAGCCAATGTATAATTATATCATTATAGTGCAAGATTATTTGTGATTTTTTTATTTTTTTTCATTAATTTAACATTCAACAGCCAACATTAATTAATATTCATGGTTTTGATATGGTGTGTATTATTCAATAATTACGTGCAATAATTCTACACGAAAATGTCATGAAGTGATTCAAAAAATATGTTCTGCGCCCAGGGAAGTCAAAAATCATATAAAAAATGAAATTCCAAGGAAAATTCAAAAGGGATAATTCCCTTATTAAATGGGAAAATCAAAAGCTCAAACACATCAAACAAATGGGTAACACCTGTCATATTCATAGCACTTGGTACACGCATTTTCTTTGTATGTAGAAAATCGTTGATTAAACCTGGTTTTAAAGCTAAACTTCCCACTGTTATGACAGTCGCACCAAATTGCATTATATTGACAACGATATGTGAACAAAACAAACAGACATAATAGGGGTTCAGCAGTCAACATTGTGTTATAAGCGTTCAACCCTTTGCTATATCGTTTTTTTTGTATGTTTTTGTTAGCGATCGTATCGTATCGTTATTTTTGTTTTTGTTATTCATTATATAGTCAGTGGTGGTCTTATGTCAAATCTTCACTATTTTTAGAGCATTGATTTGGTGTTGATGGCAGATCTGTGTTTTTTTTTTTTTTTAGTTTATTCAATCACTACCTGTTTAAATTCGTAATGATTTTGATTTCGAAATGCAGGTTCATATAGCATGTATGGTTTAAACACCATCTTTTAGCTATTTGGTCTTTGGGTTGAAGTCTCGTTGATTTATATCCCATTTTTCATATTATATGTACATGTATATATATAAAGTATTTGAATGAAGTTTGTTTATCAACTTTTACATCTGTTCACAGTAAAAGCAATAATGTTCGTCAGCCATAACAGTTGTTAGGTTTTATCTCAGTGGTTTTAGATGAGAGGTTTTAGGTGCAAACAGTTTGACATATGTCAAGTGAGTCGGATAACAGCTAGAAAACACGTTGGATAAGTTAGACGGAAAAGTTTAAGTATCAATAAAACATCCAAATAAATGAATTAAGATCTTAAACCAGAGGTTTCAGTTAATAATCGACTTCAGAGTCAGAATATCCTTTGCTATCGTTAAAGTATGGATACTTCTTAAATATGGCGGGAAAAATCTTAAATTCATATGAATTCAAACAATCAAAGAAAGATAACTTCATATTCCAATATTTATATGTAAGTGTGATACCACTTTGTATAATAAGTATCCTAACCAGAAACGCTGGATCATTGTACAATGACGTACGTGCTAAATACTCCTTTTCCCAAATAATAAATATCAATTCTGCCGGTCAGTGAGGTACTGTGAAATACTACTAACTATCGAGAAAATAACACGCATAAATTCAACTACTTCATAATTTTGATTATTTTAAACAGTTTTGTCATCTTATCACTAAAACAGTTAAATAGATATCCAAAGATGTGGTATGAGTGTTAATGAGACAACTCTCCATCCAAGTCATTTTTTATTTAAGTAACAATTGGGAAGAAGTGGTTATATTGGCTGGACATATTACATGTATTTGGCCATTAGTTTTCTCCTGTTTGAATTGTTTTACATTGTTATTTCGGGGCCTTTTAGAAATAGCTGACTATGCGTTATGGGTTATGTTCATTGTTAAAGGCCGTACAGTGACCTATAATTGTTAATTTATGTGTCATATTGGTCTCTTGTGGAGCGTTGTCTCATTGGCAATAACACCACATCTTCTTTTATATATACAGATATATCGATCGCAACCAAAGACAACATGATGTTTTAATGCATTCGAGCTGACTAAATCTGCCAAGTTCGCCACCCTTTCTTGTACTACAAGCTCCTATTCAAATTGTTAATGGCTTCCTAAACTTTAGACCTGTCCATATACGATGAAGATTAATGAAGAAAGTCAACTTCAATCTCACATTCACGCATTAATTCTAGGTGGGTTTTTTATGCTCCATTCATGGGCATTATGTTTTTTGGTCTGTGTGTCCGTTCGTCATGCTTTGAACAGGTTAAAGTTTTTGGTCGAGGTGGTTTTTGATGATGTTGAAGTCCAATCAACTCGACACTTAGTACATATGATCAATATGATATGATCTTTCTAATTTTAATGCCAAATCAGAGATTTTCTCCCATTTTCACGGTTTAATGACCATAGGTAATAATAGTGAAATTTGGGCATCCGATATGGGACACATTCTTGTTTCTAGATAAGATAATCAATAGATTTACATTCTATTCGATAACAGTCATTTGTTTAGTTAAAAAAGACATCTGATTATTTAATTTAGTGTATATTTATCAATAGTTTACAGAAAAGGAATAATGAAAGTGAAAATACATATAAATGAAACTGCACTTGTTATACGCCCATTCTAGAATCTGACAACTTTTTCTTCAATGTTTTTACATACATGATATATGCTTAAATCTATCAAACTTTTAAGCATTTAAAATTCGA
Organism: Mytilus trossulus; assembly: GCF_036588685.1. Lineage (NCBI taxonomy): Eukaryota > Metazoa > Mollusca > Bivalvia > Mytilida > Mytilidae > Mytilus > Mytilus trossulus. The sequence goes on along the minus strand of NC_086379.1, from coordinate 58,283,381 downwards.
TATAATTTTTAAAAATGAGACGCACTGCTGTTCTAAAACTTCGAGGTGTACACATTTTTGGCTAGCTCTGTCATACCATGAAATAGAACATACTAATAGATTGAAAGATTTTTTATGTGGTCTTGTTGGGCAAACGAAAACACATAATAGTTAAATTCATTTACTCAAAACAGATCGTTCAACAAGTCTAAAACTATAAACCTTTCAACTCAAAACAAAAAGGAACTAGTGTATCCTTATATGCTGTGTTGTCAACATATTTCTTAAAGCATTAAAGAAAAATTCAGAATACGTAGGTCTTAGATTGACTACAAACATACTAAATAATCGGTGACCAATTCTTCAAAGTTTTAACTGTTCTAACTCTGTAACTATATCATTTTGTTTTGATTCAGTATCTGGTATCTCTATAGTTGGTACCTTTTTATGCCATTCACCAGTTGCAGCCATTCCAATATAAAACTCTACCGTTCGCCCACCATTTTCTGAGTTTAATTTGCTCTCTGGTATAAAAGTAGTCTTTATTGCTATAATATTAGTGCATTTACCGAGTTTTTCAAGATGTCTGAACACCCAAAGTCTTCTATTATCGGCTGTCACCCATTTTCCGTCCCTGTTCATAACAGAAATCATTGGAAGGTCTTTAAAATTACACCTTCCTTCCATTATATCGTCGAGAGTTCCTCCAACCGACCTACGACATCTGAAAAGTGCGTTGATTCTATTTTGGCTGAAGTAAATTTCAGATGGTTTTAGTTTTATAAAAAGATCAGGATGTGAAACCACCAGTTGATCAATATCAAAAGCTACTTCACCCATTACTGTGAATAAATCAAATCTGAGAAACGAAACAATTATGTAATTTATAAATAGTCCGACGCTGTTCTGAAAACTTCCGCATACGTTTATATCGATCATTAGATAGTTGATAGCCTATCCAGACACATATCAATTACTAGTATAAAAAAGGTAGTGACGAATACCCGAGTTCAAAGGTAGTAAAATTGGAAAATACATGTAAATTTAATTTACAGAAAAGACAATTCATGAAAGTTTAATCTGTCAATGTATTATTTATGCAGTAGAAAAACCGCAGCCGCGAGAAATTATCCAAATTATAATTATGTTTGTTTACATTTATTGCCCAAATCATAAGACCAAAATGTTTATTCAAAATCAAAACAACATTACCAGTAAAACCACGTGCATACCACAATGCCATTTTTGGGGTATTATATGAGACTGCTATGTTATTTACAGTACTCAATGAGGGATTGGGGTGAAAATGGAGTACACCAACTCCTTTTGGAAAATACATGTTTTTAGCCTAAAAGTATTCAAAGTTTTTTTTCGGTACTATGTATATATACATATATATTCAGTTTCCTAGAATTTCATTGACCTTTTCCAAATTTCTGGATACTCTCTTGGGAACATGTCTCAGATTTAATACTAAAATTTAGGATACGCAAAGATAGATAACTCTAAGCTGTTTTTTCAAGTTATCTAAAATTAAAATGATTGGCTGATTGCTTCTGTTGTTTAACGCCGCTTTCATTGCGCTTGGTTATATCGTAATCGTCAGTTTATGGTTCTTGGAGGATGCCGGAGTGCCAAAAGAACCATTGGAATTCAGCAGGATATCTGACAATCGGTCTGTTTTTTTCTGGTCTCATTGGCACTCATGCACACCACATCTTCCTTTCCTATATCTATGTAAAGAATTGAATTAAATAGTATTAATTTAATAAATTCTTTACAGAACCCTCACGTATTAAAAAATATGAATTTTCCTAGTGCAGCAAAGAAACTCCTTATGAATCGTGATTTTTTTCAAGCTATATATAATTATAATTCAAATTTCTGTATAATGTTACTTCTGGTTGGCTGACGTTATTTTGTTAATAGCCTATAGACATAATTTAGTCATGTGACCGTGACATCATCTACTTTTTTCGTGGTTTTCTACGGTATAGAATTAAATTATATAAGAAATTACTGTAATATATTTTCTGTCTATTCGAAATAACATAAAATATGTGGTGCACACTGTTAAATAACCTGCTAATCGCGTTATTCAAAGTAGGTAAAACTTTAGACGGCTTTTGTACTTGCAGATTTTATCAGTTCAAACCTATATCAAATGGTAGTATAATACAAAAGTGAGACGTACTTTCAACTGGTCTTGATTCTCTTTATCTATCATCGTTTCTGCAAACTTATTAAAAACGGTAAAAACGTCTTTCAAGGATAATTCCAATAAAGCGTCAATTGACAAATTAGTTCATGTTTCCTTTTTTGTAGAACTTACTATGCCAAAAATTTATGCTGGAAGAAGTGTCTATGAAAAAAAAAAAAAAAAATAGATTCTCTAAAGAGCCTCCTTGGTCTATGTGAATATTAAACAAAGAAAGCAGATGGATTCATGACAAAATTGTGTTTTGGTGATGGTGATGTGTTTGTAAATCTTACTTTACTAAACAGTCTTGCTGCTTACAATTATCTCTATCTATAATGAACTTGGCCCAGTAGTTTCAGTGGAAAATGTTAATAAAAATTTACAAATTTAATGAAAATTGTTAAAAATTGACTATAAAGGACAATAACTCCTTAGTGGGTCAATTGACCATTTCGGTCATGTTGACTTATTTGTAAATCTTACTTTGCTGAACATTATTGCTGTTTACAGTTTATCTCAAATTATAATAATATTCAAGAAAATAACCAAAAACAGCAAAATTTCCTTAAAATTACCAATTCAGGGAAAGCAACCCAACAATGGGTTGTCAGATTTATCTGAAAATTTCAGGGCAGATAGATCTTGATCTGATTAAACATTTTACCCATGTCAGATTTGCTCTAAATGCTTTGGTTTTTGAGTTATAAGCCAACAACTGCATTTTACCCCTATGTTCTATTTTTGGATGTGGCGGCCATCTTGATTTGATGGCCGGGTCACCGGACACATTTTTAAAACAAGATACCCCAAAGATGATTGTTGCCTAGTTTGGATTAATTTGGCCCAGTAGTTTCAGAGGAGAAGATTTTTTTAAAAGATAACTAAGATTTACGAAAAATGGTTAAAAATTGACTATAAAGGGCAATAATTCCTAAAGGGGTCAACTGACCATTTCGGTCATGTTGACTTATTTGTAAATCCTACTTTGCTGAACATTATTGCTGTTTACAGTTTATCTCTATCTATAATAATATTTAAGATAATAACCCAAAACAGCAAAATTTCCTTAAAATTACCAATTCAGGGGCAGCACCCCAACAAAGGGTTGTCCAATTCGTCTGAAAATTTCCAAGCAGATAGATCTTGACCTGATAAACATTTTTACCCCATGTCAGATTTCCTCTAAATGCTTGGGTTTTTGAGTTATAAGCCAAAAACTGTATTTTACCCCTATGTTATATTTTTGGCCGTGGCGGCCATCTTGGTTGGTTGACCGGGTCACGCCACACATTTTTTAAACTAGATACCCAAAAGATGATTGTTGCCAAGTTTGAATTAATTTGGCCCAGTTGTTTCAGAGGAGAAGATTTTTGTAAAAGATAACTAAGATTTACGAAAAATGGTTAAAAATTGACTATAAAGGGCAATAACTCCTAAAGGGGTCAACTGACCATTTCGGTCATGTTGACTTATTTGTAAATCTTACTTTGCTGAACATAATTGCTGTTTACAGTTTATCTCTATCTATAATAATATTCAAGATAATAACCAAAAACAGCAAAATTTCCTCAAAATTACAAATTCAGGGGCAGCAACCCAACAACAGGTTGTCCAATTCGTCTGAAAATTTTAGGGCAGATAGATCTTGACCTGATAAACATTTTTACCCATGTCAGATTTCCTCTAAATGCTTTGGTTTTTGAGTTATAAGCCAAAAACTGCATTTTACCCCTATGTTCTATTTTTAGCTGTGGCGGCCATCTTGGTTGATTGACCGGGTCACGCCACACATTTTTTGAACAAGATACCCCAAAGATGATTGTGGCCAAGTTTGGATTAATTTGGCCCAGTAGTTTCAGAGGAGAAGATTTTTGTAAAAGATAACTAAGATTTACGAAAAATGGTTAAACATTGACTATAAAGGGCAATAACTCCTAAAGGGGTCAACTAACCATTTCGGTCATGTTGAATTATTTGTAAATCTTACTTTGCTGAACATAATTGCTGTTTACAGTTTATCTTTATCTATAATAATATTCAAGATAATAACCAAAAACAGCAAAATTTCCTCAAAATTACAAATTCAGGAGGCCAACCCAACAACGGATTGTCAGATTCGTCTGAAACATTCAGGGCAGATAGATTTTGACCTGATAAACATTTTTACCTCATGTAAGATTTCCTCTAAATGCTTTGGTTTTTGAGTTATAAGCCAAAAACTGCATTTTACCCCTATGTTCTATTTTTAGCCGTGGCGGCCATCTTGGTTGGTTGACCGGGTCACGCCACACATTTTTTAAACTAGATACCCCAAGGAGGATTGTGGCCAAGATTGGATTAATTTGGCCCAGTAGTTTCAGAGGAGAAGATTTTTGTAAAAGATAACTAAGATTTACGAAAAATGGTTAAAAATTGACTATAAAGGGCAATAACTCCTAAAGGGGTCAACTGACCATTTCGGTCATGTTGACTTATTTGTTAATCTTACTTTGCTGAACATAATTGCTGTTTACAGTTTATCTCTATCTATTATAATATTCAAGATAATTGGTTGACCGGGTCACGTTACACATTTTTAGCTCACCTGGCCCGAAGGGCCAAGTGAGCTTTTCCCATCACTTTGCGTCCGGCGTCCGTCGTCGTCCGTCGTCCGTCGTCGTTGTTAACTTTTACAAAAATCTTCTCCTCTGAAACTACTGGGCCAAATTAATCCAAACTTGGCCACACTCATCATTGGGGTATCTAGTTTAAAAAATGTGTGGCATGACCCGGTCAATCAACCAAGATGGCCGCCACAGCTAAAAATAGAACATAGGGGTAAAATGCAGTTTTTGGCTTATAACTCAAAAAACAAAGCATTTAGAGCAAATCTGACATGGGGTAAATATGTTTATCAGGTCAAGATCTATCTGCGCTGAAATTTTCAGATGAATCAGTCAATAGGTTGTTGGGTTGCTGCCCCTGAATTGGTAATTTTGATGAAATTTTGCTGTTTTTGGTTATTATCTTGAATAGTATTATAGATAGAGATAAACTGTAAACAGCAATAATTTTCAGCAAAGTAAGATCTACAAATAAGTCAACATGACCGAAATGGTCAGTTGACCCGTTTAGGAGTTATTGCCCTTTATAGTCAATTTTTAACCATTTTTTCGTAAATCTTAGTTATCTTTACAAAAATCTTCTCCTCTGAAACTACTGGGCCAAATTAATCCAAACTTGGCAACAATCATCTTTGGGGTATCTAGTTTAAAAAATGTGTGGCGTGACCAGGTCAACCAACCAAGATGGCCACAAAGGCTAAAAATAGAACATAGGGGTAAAATGCAGTTTTTGGCTTATAACTCAAAAACCAAAGCATTTAGAGCAATCTGACTTGGGGTGAAATTGCTTATCAGATCAATATCTATCTGCCCTGTAATTGTCAGATGAATCTGACAAACTGTTGTTGGGTTGCTGCCCGTGAATCGGAAAATTTAAGGAAATTTTGCTGCTTTTGGTTATCTTGAATATTATTATAGATAAAGATAAACTGTAAACAGCAATAATGTTCAGCAAAGTAGGATCTATAAATAAGTCAACATGACCGAAATGGTCGATTGACCCCCTAAGGAGTTATTGTCCTTTATAGTCAATTTTTAATTAACATTTCCACTGATACTTCTGGGCCAAGTTCATTATAGATAGAGATAATTGTAAGCAGCAAGACTGTTTAGTAAAGTAAGATTTAAAAACACATCACCATCAACAAAACACAATTTTGTCATGAATTCATCTGCTTCCTTTGTTTAATATTCACATATACAAAGGTGAGCAACACAGGCTCTTTAGAGCCTCTAGTTTAAACTAGATACCCCAATGATGATTGTGGCCAAGTTTGATTCAATTTGGCCCAGTAGTTTCAGAGGAGATTTTTGTAAAAGTTAACAACGACGACGGACGACGACGGACGCAAAGTGATGGGACAGGTGAGCTAAAAAAGGACAATTACTCTTTTAAGGGGACTCCCTAGGTAAATGGGCAATTTCAGGTTAAGTTGACTCATTAGTAGTTTAATTCTCACTTTCTTGAACATGTTTGCAGTTTAGAGTTTCTCTCAATTGATCATAGTTTCTCAGAAAAGTTAATAATAATCATCTTTCAAAGGCAATAACTCCTATACGGGATTAGTTGACAAATCCGGTCATGTTTGACTACTTGGAAGATCTAACTTTGCTGAACAATTTAGCTTTTTAAAAGGTTTTTTTTTTTTTTTTTATCTAAAGGAGTTTTCAAGATAACCAAAAATAGTTTGTTTATAAAATTTCTTTTTCTAGGGCAACAAACTCCAAATAAAGTTTTATAAATCATCAGAAAATGTCAAGACTTAGTGGAACTGCAGATCATTTTTTCCCATCAGTTTTGCTCTAACAGTTATATTTTTGAGATAATAGCCAAAACTGCATTTTACCCCAATTTTTTTCTTCTAGCCATGATGACCATGTTTGCTGACTGACCCGAATAAAACACACAAACCATATGGACCATCCATCACAAGTTTGGTTAAAATTTGTTCAATAGTTAATGAGAAGATCTTTGAAAAAGTTTACAACAAGGAGGATGAAACTGCAATAGATGACTAGTGATTACAAAAGCCCCCATTGCCCTTTAAGGCAGTTGAGCTAAAAAACAGAAGTGAGTGATCATAACAAACAAATCTTCAAATGAATACACTATTGTCTCTGAAATGACCTGTATATGGCCAGGTTTTTCTTTGATGAATAATGATCATAAAAATTGGTGTTCAATTAAAGTTAGGAGGGCTCGTCTGAATGCATGGATGAAGCAACCAGATACTACCATTTAGTGATACTGTTTTAATTGAATAAATCAGGGCTGTAAATTGCCTGCCCTGTAAAGGGAGGCAATTTATTATCGCCGAGCAGAGCAAGGCGAAAAAATTTTGGACCCATTTTATGCAGAAAAGAATATTTTTTCGGACCTTTTCCTTGTATGCAAAGTACCTCCCCAGAATACACGACTTGTTAAAGATTTGTTTTCGCTTTATCCTGCTTCTTTACAAGCTATTTTTACTGAAGTTTAGGGGAAAATTTTACAAAGACTTACAATGTAAAATAAAAGCCCCCTGAAGTTGGTTATTTTTTGTGGTTTATCCGGCTTATTTGGCTGTCCAAATCGACTAATTTTGACTTCGTTTCAAAGACACAATTTTCAAACCTTAAATGAAAATGCATACTCAATAACTCATAACTTTTTCTAACAAGTTCAAATTATTAAAACGTAACAATTTTTGTATACACTAAAAGTTTTATTCTGGCTTTGTCAAATGCTAAGGTGATTTTTTCTGACTGGACAAATACCATCTTTTAAGCACTTCTATGCATTCAATATTGCCAACATTGTAACTTCTATGTATGCAGATGCAATAGTATTTGGTGGGAAACTTTTATGTGTTCAAAAGAGTTGAGTTGGGTACCGACCGTTCAGATCTAAATAATGAACACACCTGCCATTGTGATTAACCACCTTGTTGTTTTAACTAACAACCAGTGCTTTAAAAATAATGCATTATTTTAACCAATGTTTTCTTTTCAGTGTTTTTTTTTCTCCATTTATTATTTTTTTGTCAGCCCGCAATAGGAGGCATCTGCCTACATGCCTCTATGTAATTTACTCTTGAAAAATCTAAATCAACCCATCATTTAGATGCATTAATATCAATCTTTACTATTTAGTAATGAAATCTACTCAATGAAATAGAAAAAGCTGCTGATTGTTTGTACCTGGGATATACTTTCATCTACATTATACATAATTATAAATACACCTGATAGTCTGAATCTAAAGATTCCATAGATGTGCACTGTATTTTATGTATGCTCACACTAATAATAATTTCCTTCAAATCATATATAGATATAAGAAGATGTTGTGCCAATGAGACAACTCTCCATCAAAGTCAAAATTTGTGAAAGTAAACCATTATAAATCAAAGTACAGTCTTCATCACAGAGCCTTTTGAAAATCTGTTAATGAAAACAGAAGCTATAAATTCTATGCATCCTAGGCGCTTCTCTGGAAATACCTTCATTAGGTGCATTTCAAACCAAACAATTAAAAGCCAAGGATGTATAAGAGCTGAAATAACCTTGCCTGTGAATTTGAGGTATTAGATTCTTAATAATTGTAAATTTATTCAAAGAGCTTATAATAAGCACAGATTGAATTTATCAGTGGGAAGAAAATTTTAACACTGGAAAGTATAAAAGTACTGCACAAAGGAAATGTTTCCAATTTTAACCATTACTCTAACAATAGTTTATAGGACGTATATTAGATTTCTGCTCCTGGCACAAGTTATGCAATTTTCTTGACCAGTATAATATAATTTTGTAACTTGAATATATTCCATTGATAAATTTCTGAAAATGTTGTTAAGAATGCTGTGATTAAGGCACTATATTTGGGTATCTCAACAGTAGTTGTAAACCTTGGAGGATTTAGATATCAAGTCAGTTCCATAGGGTCTAGATTGCATTTAATTCAATCTTTTCCAAAAAATGGAGTAAGGGTAGAAACCTTTAAGATTGTATGAATAAATATGAAACAGGAAGGCTATGTTTATTTGACTACTACATAGGATACAATTTTATATATTTTATACCTTAAGAATAATGGAGGTCAAATTTAGCCATCTGTTTCGATGAGAATAATCTATATTATGCTCACATAGGAGATTACATGCAAACGAAATAAGAAAAGCTCACAATGGTCGATTCAATCCACCCCGTAAGATACTATAGGAAAGGGATAATACTTGGCCAGATGAATAAGAGGTTTATTGAACCAAGTCAATATACTCATAATAGATAAAGTCTAAAAAATGTGTACGCCAAACTTATGTTTTGTCTACAAAAGACTCATCAATAATGCTGGAATCAAAATAGTTAAAAAGCCAAAATTAAGTTTTTTAAAAAGTTGAAGAGCTTTGAGGACTCAAAATTTAAATGATGGACAAATGCAAATGTAGTGCAAGCTCTTAACCACTTCCAACTGGTTGTGGATGTATTCAGATATCACCCACTGGAAGGTCTGGTTTTACTTACCATCAAACGAAGAGTATGGTAAGAATTAAAACCCAGTATTTAAGAACAAAATCATAGGTGTTTCAATATAAATGTTGATGTGTAGAGTTTACTGGACAATGTCTCACACTGCTCAAAAGCAAAAAATTCAAAAGAAAATAATTCAAAGCACTATTTTAAAACAAACAATTTCATTTGAATCTACACAAGTTTCCATTTACTATGTTCTTTAGATTTTTCAATTATATGAGCTGTCTCTTTCATTTGAAGCCTTAACTCTGTGTTACTTTGATCGGCATACACATCTAGTAATTGACGTAATTTTAATTTCATATTGTCAGTCCCCTTTTGGTCTTTGGCAGATATCACAAATATTTCATCAAATTTAACAAGTCTTTGTGGTCGTAATTCCTCTGGAATCTCTGATAATGAATCTGAAAATGTACAAAAACAATTTGGTATATCAACACTTTCTTTATAATTTCTTACATCAAATTTAAATAAATATCAAAGACAAACTAGAGGCTCTAAAGAGCCTGTGTCGCTCACCTTGGTCTATGTGCATATTAAACAAAGGACACAAATGGATTCATGACAAAATTGTATTTTGGTGATGGTGATGTGTTTGAAGTTCTTACTTTACTGAACGATTTTGCTTCTTACAATTATATCTATCATGAACTTTGCCCATTAGTAACAGAGAACTATATTTGGTAAAAATTTACATAAATTTACCAAATTAATGAAAATTGTTAAAAATTGACTATAAAGGACAATAACTCCTTAAGGGGTCAATTGACCATTTAGGTCATGTTGACTTATTTGTAGATCTTACTTTGCTGAACATTATTGCTGTTTACAGTTTATCGCTATCTATAATAGTATTCAAGATAACCAAAAACGGCAAAATTTCTTTAAAAATTACCAATTGGAGGGCAGCAACCCAACAACCAGTTGTCCAATTCATCTGAAAAATTCAGGGCAGATAGATATTGACTTGATTAACAATTTAACTTCTTGTCAGATTTGCTCTAGATGCTTTGGTTTCATAGTTATAAGCAAAAAACTGCATTTTACCCCTATGTTCTATTTTTAGCCGTGGCGGCCATCTTGGTTGAATGGCCAGGTCATCGGACACATTTTTCAAACTAGATACCCCAAAGATGATTGTGGCCTAGTAGTTTCAGTGGAGATTTTGTAAAAGATTACTTAGATTTATGAAAAATGGTGATTGACTATAAAGGGCAATAACTCCTAAAGGGGTCAACTGACCATTTTGGTCATGTTGACTTATTTGTAGATCTTACTTTGCTGAACATTATTGCTGTTTACAATTTATCTCTATCTATAATAATATTCAAGATAATAACCAAAAACAGCAAAATTTCCTCAAAATTACCAATTCAGGGGCAGCAACCCAACAACCGATTGACCGATTCATCTGAAAATTTCAGGGCAGATAGTACTTGACCTGATAAACATTTTTATCCCCATGTCAGATTTCCTCAAAATGCTTTGGTTTTTGAGTTATAAGCCAAAAACTGCATTTTACCCCTATGTTCTATTTTTAGCGGTGGCAACCATCTTGGTTGGTTGACCAGGTCACGCCACACATTTTTTAAACTAGATACCCCAAAGATGATTGTGGCCAAGTTTGGATTTATTTGGCCAAGTAGTTTCAGAGGAGAAGATTTTTGTAAAAGATTACTTTAATTTACGAAAAATGGTTAAAAATTGACTATAAAGGGCAATAACTCCTAAACGGGTCAACTGACCATTTTGGTCATGTTGACTTATTTGTAGATCTTACTTTGCTGAACATTATTGCTGTTTACAGTTTATCTCTATCTATAATAATATTCAAGATAATAACCAAAAACAGCAAAATTTCCTCAAAATTACCAATTCAGGGGCAGCAACCCAACAACCGATTGACCGATTCATCTGAAAATTTTAGGGCAGATAGATCTTGACCTGATAAACATTTTTATCCCATGTCAGATTTCCTCAAAATGCTTTGGTTTTTGAGTTATAAGCCAAAAACTGCATTTTACCCCTTTGTTCTATTTTTAGCCGTGGCGGCCATCTTGGTTGGTTGACCAGGTCACGCCACACATTTTTTAAACTAGATACCCCAAAGATGATTGTGGCCAAGTTTGGATTAATTTGGCCAAGTAGTTTCAGAGGAGAAGATTTTTGTAAAAGATTACTTTAATTAACGAAAAATGGTTAAAAATTGACTATAAAGGGCAATAACTCCTAAACTGGTCAACTGACCATTTTGGTCATGTTGACTTACTTGTAGATCTTACTTTGCTGAACATTATTGCTGTTTACAGTTTATCTCTAACTATAATAATATTCAAGATAATAACCAAAAACAGCAAAATTTCTTCAAAATTACCAATTCAGGGGCAGCAACCCAACAAACAATTGACCGATTCATCTGAAAATTTCAGGGCAGATAGATCTTGACCTGATAAACATTTTAACCCCATGTCAGATTTGCTCTAAATGCTTTGGTTTTTGAGTTATAAGCCAAAAACTGCATTTTACCCCTATGTTCTATTTTTAGCCGTGGCGGCCATCTTGGTTGGTTGACCGGGTCACGCCACACATTTTTTAAACTAGATACCCCAATGATGATTGTGGCCAAGTTTGGTTTGATTTGGCCCAGTAGTTTCAGAGGAGAAGATTTTTGTAAAAGTTAACGACGACGGACGACGACGACGACGGACGACGACGGACGACGGACGACGGACGCCAAGTGATGAGAAAAGCTCATTTGGCCCTTCGGGCCAGGTGAGCTAAAAAAGTCAAAAAGCCTGTTATTCAATTGTTTGCAGTTTGATGCTGTCTTGCCTTTTTGTTTTTAGTTTATTATTGTTCATAAGTCAGATTGTTTTTGTTTTCTAGTTTGTATTGATTAACATTTTGTTATAGTCAAGCCTCTTATAGCTCACTATATGGTATGGGTTTTGCTCATTGTTGAAGGATGTAGAGTGATCTATAATTGGTTAAATCTGATTCATTTGGACAATGTTGGATAGTTGTCTCATTGCATCATACCATCTGATTATTTTTTTTAATATAGTTTTATCTGTTAGAAGGAAGGAGATATTGATAAATAGTAAAATATAAATTTCTTCTACAGACCAGTGCTGGATCTTAATTATCTGAATTGATGTATAAAGTATCAGATAACTTTTTACAGTGGAGGCTTCACAAGAGGTAATTTTTTCCACATGATATCATGAATCAATAAGCCACAACATGAATGGCTCAGTCTAGACAGGTTTGTGAATGAATGAACATGTCATACAACATCTTCTTATTTCTGTATGGACAACCACCAATTTAATGATAATCCAATATAAAAAAGAAAATGTGGTATGATTGCCAATGAGACAACTGTCCACAAGAGACCAAAATGACAGACATTTACAACTATAGGCCACCTCGTAGGGCCTTCACCAATGAGTGAAGCCCATACCGCAAAGTCAGCTATAAAAGGCCCTGATAAGACAATGTAAAACAATCAGTTGATTTTTTTCGCCTTGCTTAGCAAAAATCATGGTTCTTTATTCAAGTAAGAAAATATTGGTAAATATTCACTGATATTATTTAAAATACTAAACGAGAGTGCCAATTATTTGGTCCTAGGTATGGATGCACCCTTCAATTGAGATCCACAGCAGTTTAAGAATAGCCTCTATAGGAAGTAAACAGTTATTTGTAACAGACCATGCTGACCATTAAACATACCTGGTAGATTTTTAAGTTTCTGTAATACTTCCTCAGCAGCTTTGCCGTCTGGATCACAGTCAATCTTATTCAGAGCTAAAACAGCTGGTTTGTCCAACAACTCCTCTTTATAAAGCTCTAACTCCTTAAAAAATAAAACATGTACCAGTATATTAGAAAATAGATTTGAGGAATTGAACATTTACCTGTGAGAACAATATCTTGTAATATCTGATCATATCAAATATATTTTGAACACACATGCAATCAACTGATCTTTTACATCTTGACAATTACTTGAAAGTTTACAAAAATGAAATAAAAGAGATAACAACCTACATGGAGAAGACGTTACTAAGTTGGAAAACTTGTGTCTAATCCATTTGTCTCTTTTTGGAACAATAAAATATGTTTAAACTAACAACCTACAGTTAAATCAAATGATTCCTTGTCTTTTAAGATTAACAGTTTTGTAAAGTCACAAAATCCTTTGACCTATTATTGCATAGATTTGCTTTTGTCCCTGTTTATTGCTCTTAACTTAAAGTAGATGCTCCGCATTATACAGCTTTATACGACAGCAGAGGTCCAACCCTGAAAAGTTGGGGCAAGTATGGACACAACATTTAAGCTTGATACAGCTCTGAATTTGGATTGTGATTAAATAGTTGACACAACATAGGTTTCTGACATAGAATTAATGTGGTTAAAGAACTTAAACTTAAAAAGATAAAAATTTTAAATTGGACATTTACCTATTATGGTCCAATTTCCAAAATCTAAATACATGGTTAGATTCAGCATATCATAGAGCCCCAAGAATTCAATTTTTGATGGAATCAAATTATGTGCAATTCTAGACCCTTTAGACCTCAATGTGGACCAATTTGATAACTGGGCCCAAATATTAAAAATCTAAATACATGGTTAGATTCAGCATAATAAAGAACCCCAAGTACAAAGTTTAATTTTGGACCCTGATTTGGACAAGCTTGAAAACTGGGCCCATATTCAAAAATCTAAGTACATGTTTAGATTCATCATAACTAAGAACCCCAAGTATTCAATTTTTGTTGAAATAAAACTAAGTTTGATTTTGGACCTTAATGTAAACCAATTTGAAATCAGGACCAAAAATTAAGAATCTAAATACACGGTTAGATTTGTCATATATCAAAGAACCCAAATAATTAATTTTTTGATGAAATTCCTAAACCATTAGGACCATAACTCCCAAAATCAATCCCAACCTTTCTTTTGTGGTCATAAACCTTGTGTTCAAATTTCGTAGATTTCTATTTATACTACAGTTATTGTGCAAAAACCAAGAAAAATGCTTATTTGGGACCTTATGTTGACCCCTAATTCCTAAACTATTCGGACCAAAACTCCCAAAATCAATCCCAACCTTCCTTATATGGTCATAAACCTTGTGTTTAAATTTTATAGATGTCTATTTACTTATACTTAAGTTATAGTGCGAAATCAAATGTCTTCGTACGAAGACGACGCCAACGTCATACCAATATAAGACCAAAATTTTTTCAATTTTTGTGGTCGTATAAAAATGTGTTTTAAAACAATCTAGTAATGGCATACATTTAAAACACAACTTACCTTATTAAGTAATATAATCGTTTCAAATGCTGTTCTGTGGTGGGTAGTATGAGGTTTTAACTGGAACCCAAAAAGATCTACCATAAATAATAATAACTTAGTTCTTTCTATGTGACGTAAAAACTTATGTCCAAGTCCATAATTTACATGGGCACCCTCAATAAGGCCAGGTAAATCTGCAACTGTTATCTAGAAGAAAATATAAATACTGAAAATTAGAATTGTTTTGTTTTTAATTACTTGTAAATTTATCAACCATTAAGGCATTTTTAAATTATACTCTGATGCATCTGCTTAATTTTTAGATCTCAAAATTCCTAGCGGCTGCAAAGCAAGTAAGTAATGATACCATTCATAAGGTTAAATGGCAGATTATATAAATTCAATTCACAACTCTTTCTCCATGCCCATGTCGATATTAACATTTCGGATTTAATGAACATAATCTAATTTATGCATGATTTTTTAATTAGTTGTTATAGGTTTTGAACTAGCTGTCAGTAACTGCCAGTACTCTGTACTCTGTCTTTTTGTTATTGGGATGCACAAGTACCCTCTTTGGTCAATGTTAAAGGCTGTATGGTTTCAAATCCCTGTTAAACAATTATACTTCCCCATTTATCAAATACCATTGACCTTAATGTCCTTGTTTCTAATTCCAGAAATATTTTGATATACAAAACTGACTGAAGTGATTGCTGTGATTAGATATAGGAAGATGTGGTGTGAGTGCCAATGAGACAACTCTCCATCCAAATAACAATTTAAAAATTAAACCATTATAGGTTAAAGTACGGCCTTCAACACGGAGCCTTGGCTCACACCGAACAACAAGCTATAAAGGGCCCCAAAATTACTAGTGTAAAACCATTCAAACGGGAAAACCAACGGTCTAATCTATATAAACAAAACGAGAAACGAGAAACACGTATATATTACATAGACAAACGACAACTACTGTACATCAGATTCCTGACTTAGGACAGGTGCAAACATTTGCAGCGGGATTAAACGTTTTAATGGGCCCAAACCTTCTCCCTTTTTCTGAAACAATAGCATAACATCACAACATATAAAAACATACGATAAAATATCAATTAGCAGACTTAACTCAATCAAAAAACGTATGATTACACAAAGAATGAATAAATTTGATCTGCGATATCTGAATACAAATGCACAGTTAATTAAATATTAGAGACAAACAGTCATGACCAAAAGGCTATCAAACAAATTCAAACACACTGAGAAATATTTAACCAATCAATGTTCACTTTAGAAAAAAACCGTTTTTTTATAATCTTGAAGTTTATACAAATGTTGTAAGAATAAGTGAAAAATTAAAGATATTACAAATAATCAAAGCTGGTATACAGCCAAGATCCATATAAATAAAAAATGACAAAAAAGCATTATAAACAGTATCAACAGGTCGAATTAACAAGAAAATACGATTTGAGAGTACTCGAGAATGTTTCTAATTCCAGAAATATTTTGATATACAAAACTGACTGAAGTGATTGCTGTGATTAGAATGGAAGAACATTGACATTATGTTTATAAGTTTGATAACATTACCTGTCTGTGATCATTATATACCATCATACCAATCTGGGGTTTTAATGTTGTAACTGGAAAGAAAAATCATTGTAAAAAATACAAAATGCTTTAAATGTTTAATGTCAAACAAATATATAATATCTCATTTATATAATGTTTTTTTGATAAACTATAAATATTTTATATGATTGAAAGGACATGTTGAATACACATGAAAAAAAAATACAGTGACCCAACAACCCAAGCTATTTAATTGAAGTAGAAATCTGAAGATAGCCTAAGTTATTATCAATATATAAATCATTACACCATATAACAAGGTATAATGCTCTTTTTATAATACATGTTGGGTGGGATCACATTATTACAGAATCATAGGTAAAAGCAAATTCTCTTTCTTCATCTGACAGGGTAAAAGAGTGGCTCAAAAGAGAAGGCGATTGTTCCCTTGTGCCAATGCAATGTTGTTTTTTTTTTTTACAAAATTGCTATTTAATATACCAACTCCCTTTTTTTTGTGGGGCAATCTAACAGTAAAAAACTTGAGAAGCAGTAATTTGTGATTTTCTCTTAATAATCATACATATAAATATTCCTAAAATTTCACAGCACACTTAAGACTAGATACAAAATTATGAGTAAATAATTTTCTATATCTAAAAAATAAATAAATGAAAAGTTGATCATCAACAAGGAAAGAAAAGAAATACAAACTTGTTGGTATGTTCACTTTTAATGTAACCAGCTGACTTCAATATTTTCTGATAGTAAGTGCTATTAACTTTTTACTTACAAGGATAACTAGCTACTTTTGGATTGGCTCTTGAAATTGCTGATAAAAAAGTGGATTTTCCAGCATTTGGAAAACTGAAAAGATAAAACAAATGACTTGGGTAATTTTATTTCTGATACTGTGAATTCATTATTATTTGTTGGATACCAATTTTCGTGGATTTCGTGGTTACAGCAGAACCACGAAATTAAATGTTCAATGAATACAAACTTTTATATAGGCTCATATATACAGACTCCACAAAACTACGAAATTAAATATCAACGAACATGCAAGATTTTTTTAATCCACGAAAATTGATACCCACGAAAATAAATGAATCCACAGTACATAAATTAACAATATATGAGCATAAGAAAGGACACTGTAACCTAACATGTCTTGTTTATTTGTTAAAAGTTTAAAAAGAAATAATCAAGGTTAAAGTTTATTAATTGGTAGTGGATTTTTTATAGCGCTTCCTAAAATGATAAAGTATGATGTATACACTTCAGTAATACTCTTATACACGTACTGCCTTTTGTTACAGTCTAATTAGATTAAAAACTGAATTAGAAAAAGTCTTTAACTGGCTTACTTTTTTTTTTTGGGAAGCCCTGATATAGAATCTACCATATTAACCTTGACATCATTTTGACACTTAACTGTTTGAACTATGATAAATGTAGTTATAGGAATAATTCTTGAGCAATTTGTTAGGTACTCACCTTACAATTACTCAACATTAAATGACAACAGTGAAACATAAAATTAACAATGTCAATTCAGTTACCTATAAATCTTTATCATGAAGTCAAAAACTCTCCTTCAAATATTTCAATGTTTTTAACCAAATTACAGTTAAAATTTAGTGACTTATAGTTGTTGATGCCTGTGTTGATGTATGTCTAAAACCTATGTATAACTAGTAGTATTGGAATACAATGCTTAAATATTCAATAAAAAATTTGAAAGGAATGTTACCCTACAAGTCCAATATCAGCTATAAGTTTCAGCACAAGTGTAATACTTTTACGCTCTCCTGCTTTTCCAAGAAAATTGTTACCAGGGTGACCACCAATGCCACCCTTAGCAACTACAAACTCTTGTCCTTCTTTATTCAAATCAGCTGTAAAGAAATTTTTTATATAATCACAAATAGAGACTTCACTTGTAGCAAACAGTAGTAAACATAAAAATGGTGTATTTTGGTTAGTATATATATATTTATGTGCGGTTCGCGTATGATTTTTGAAGTATGTAATTTACTCTATTGTGTTTTCACAATAGTAATAAACCGGTTTTGGCGGTCAGTATATAATGAAAGTTTGCACGAGATTTAACTATCGAGGTTTGGGCAGTGACCATTATCGTACGTTTCCTTTGTATTTAAGTTTAATTTTCATTAAGAAATCTGTTTTTTAATGTATTGAAGTTGTATGTAAAGAATTAATGTGTTTTGTATATATTTTGTAGATGTTTGATAGCTGTATTTTACCGGTATTGTTGATTGTGTGATGTTTATAAACCGGGATTTGTTTTCATAGATGCATGGTTGCCGTATTCAAAACATGAACTGTTAATGGTGTTTGATATTAGAAATATTGTGATCTCTGGATCTATATTTATTAAAATTGAGATGGTCATTGCGCCTAACAGTACCTAAATATGTATTTAGTTTTCTATGATGCCTTTATCGTATAAAGGTACATATCTGAATGTGCTCAGATATGTATGCTTTACAAAAATCTAGAGAGATTTAGCACATAAATACTTTATGTTCGTTTGAACAGAGTGAATTTAGAACATAAGTTTGAAGTATCACTTAGAACCTAAAATCAATCAAAAGATATGGCTGATAGGTATGTAACTTCTACTAAATAAATTCTTCATATTTTTCTCCCGTTCCTTTGATATTAATTTGGCGATTGATATGAACTATTGAATAGACACTATATACATAGATATAAAAAGATGTGCCAATGAGACAACTCTCCATCCAAATCACAATTTATAAGAGTAAACCATTAGTAAGTCAATAGTAAGGCCATACAGTGACCTATACTTGTTAATGTCTGTGTCATTTTGGTCTCTTCTGGAGGGTTGTCTCATTGGCAATCATACCACGTCTTCTTTTTTATATATACATTATAGGTCAAAGTATTTTTTTGTTTTTTTTGTTTCTAAGTGAATGCTCAACTCAGTCTTCTGATTATTTTTTTAAAGTTTATTTACCTAGCTCTCTTCCTTCATCGCTTCTAACTATTATCCCTGCAGGCACTTCTATAGTCAGATTTTCACCATTATCTCCTAACAAATGGCGTTTACTGAAAATAAAAATATACATAAAAAAAATATGACAAAAGAAATTTTGCAACATAATAGATTATAACAAGAATTTCATATGAACAGAAGATAAGGGAATACATATATCATGCATGATGTATATTAGTCAGCAACCCCCCAAAAAGAAAATACTACAAGTATACCTGCTAACTTTTTAAAATCTCAATGTGGGAATTTTAATTGCAAGAGGATCTAATGCTCCTCTTTTATTGTCATACATGTAAATGTTTATAATCCACTACCTACTATTTCATTTGAATGCCTGTTTTGAGGTGTTCAGTTAATGTGACAAAGAATTTCAAAAGATGTACTGTTAATTCAGAAATTATTGCGTGCATTTATTATTGCGATTTTGTCATTTTAGACTTGAATGCGATTTTAATTTTTACGATTTTGAGAAATATCCTGTTAAATTCATATACAATATTTCAAAATGCGAATTTAAATTATTGCGTTTACAACTCAGTCGCATTTTTCGCAATAATAAAAACCTTGCATTAATTTCTGAATTTACAGTATTTGTTTGTCAATAACTCTCATGGGTAAAATCTCCTTTAAACGGTGACAGTCGGCAGGTTTGCACAAGTCACCAAATGCTTTGAATAAATTTTACAGAGACTGTCAAAGATCTGCAATCAACACCATATTGCTTTAAGGGTTTTAAAATTGAGATATAACTACCACTGAATATGTTCCAAATTCTAGATGTGGTGAGTATGCATTGGTTCTTGAAGGCAGTTTTAAGATATCTCATGCATCAACCAGCCTATTATAATACAATTGGGTTTTAGTCTATTTTGACTTTAAATAAATGTCTCCAATTTCTAAAACCATAAAAAAATGGTGATTTATTCCTTACTTTCAGGCTGCTTGTCTCTTCCCCCCCCCCCCACACAACAAATAATTTCTAGAGTACAGTATATAGTGTTATTCATCCAGTCAATTTATCATAACTTTCTTGTTGTACCATTGCTATTGTTAAATAAGTTAAATAAATGACCTTCTGCTGTTGTGTTTTTTTATTTGGTCGGGTTGTTGTCTCTTTGACACATTCCCCATTTCCATTCTCAATTTTACATTATACTAAAATCTCCATCAAGTTCAATGGTTGGATTTATGACAAGATTATATCCTTTAATTATTCATTTAATCTACAAAGCTGCACCATGTTTTTATAGGATCTTTTCGTGTTAGGAAGGAGCCTTGAGGTTACTACATGTATAAACAAATGCTTTGATGCTTTAATTCAGAAAAAAAAAAATTGGAGGTAAATTGTTACAAATATTATGAATGCTTCTCAGACAGGAATTTACCCAACAGCATAGAAAAAGGATTTTGGATTCATTTTTTTACCTACCAACTTTTATTCATTGAAAAATATGTTTTTATTTTTACCAGTCCTTAAATTTCTCTGTATTATTTTATAGGCTGTTGATGCATTTTCTTCTTTTTATTTTTTTGTTCATTGTAATGTTATTGTTGTTTTTCGCAAGTTAACTTGTAATTTCTTTAATCGTCACTTTGGTATCTACATTATACTGTCTTTTTTAAACAGAAATTATAGTCAATAAAAAAAATATACTTGTTCTTCTCTGACATGTCTTATGTTATAACATTTTACCCGCTGTTTTTACCCGTCTGTGCTATACACCTCTTCTCAGGATATTGGTCTTTTACTTTTGCCAGATGTGAACTAGCACCTACACAGCGTAGTGTTACATCACCTCCTTTCCCACCTACACCACCATATTTGGAATATCCTTGACCACCTGAACCACCTTTTACATATAATCTCAATGTATCAAAAAATCTTTTCTTGAATTCCTACAAAATATTTTTAACATTGTAAGATATCATGTATGCACAGTACTTTTTTCTAATAACTTATTTCAGTTATTCACTTGATTATAAATCTTAAGGATTTATAGTGTCTTTGTCACTAATTTAGCAAAATAATGGCATTAAAGTCGTTGGGTATATAAATCATTTTATCTCTATAAACTTAAACAAATATGTTTTTTCAAATATATAGAGCTTTTTTGAGAAAGACAGGTATGAAATAGCCATTACTTTTAGAAATTTGTATTTTTGAACAATACTTTAGAATATCAATGAAAACATACCATTAGAAATATTTTTATTTTATTTAGAAGAGTAGAATATTCAGCATAAATTTTGTACGCCCAGGTATATTAACCTAGTGATGTCAATGCATATTTTTTTAACTTTTTTTTTTCTTTAAGTTTTCCAGTTTTCCATCTGAATAAAGATGATTAATAACTGGTGCATACACGGCCTAATTATTTAAATTAAGTTAATATTTTAATTATTTACAAAACAGTGCAAAGAACAGATGTACTGATTAAAACTACAAATATATGTACAGGAGATGATTTTTTTAAAAAATAATAGTGAAGAGTACAGCATATGTAAATTGATCTCTGAAAGAGTCGACTGTCTGTGTATTTACTACTGAGGTTGTTAAAAGATTCCATTGAGTAGTTGTGTATGGGAAAAATGAAAATCTGCACGAGTCTTTTGATGTATAAATGTGTCTGAAAGTGTGAGAATGATGTTTTCTGGTTCTTAATGTTCTTGAATCTGATGCAATGAGAATTGTGCTAGATGGTATAGCAACAAGATGATGTGTGATCTTGTACATCATAACCAGGCGTGCACGCAGTCTGTGTTGTGTTAAAATAGGCTAGTTTAGTGTGTTCAGCATGTTTTATACACTACTAGTATTATGATACCTGTTGCAGGCATACCTAGCAGCTCGCCTTTGGACCATCTCTATCTTTGAGATAGATTCTGAAGTGCGGGGTCCCAAGCAAGTACCTGAACAAGAGTATTCGAGTTTGGAACGGAAAAGTGCTTGGTATGCCTGGCTCTTGATGTTTTCAGGTTTCTTCGGAAAGAAGCTGAGAGTTTTGTTGGCTTTCAAGATATTTTCATCTATGTGTTTGTCCCATTTAAAAAATGTAAGGTTTGATTGTAATGTGATGCCTAAGTACTTAGCAGATGTAACAGTTTCTAGAATATGATTGTGAAGAGAGTTTCCTATGTGATAAGTACAATAACAAATTCCGAACAAAACCAACATGATGACCAATTATAGACTATGGTAGGAAATTACATCATTTTGGCAAGACTAGTATTATATTGACAGGAAAATTAGCACATTCTTTCCCTTCACATATCTTGTGGTCAGTGGATACCAGGCCTTAAAAACTTTTGCAACTAGAAAGGTTAGTCTGTACTCAGAGTAGTTTTTGAGGTCTAAACACTGACATTTTTGTCCATTTCATTTGTTATAATGAACTTAAACATTGTTAAAGTGATATGAATTATACGAAATTAATGTTTATGCAATTGTTTACTCTACTGTCTTTCTTTGTGATGTTCTGCTTTGCCGCTCTGGTACAATAACTACGACAAATTGCTATCCTTAAGGTAATGAACATCTTAACTGCAACTTTCTCGTGTTTTTGATTGGGACATTTTTAGGGTAGGGAAAGAAACGAATTTCTAATGTATACTTTGTATAATCCTCCTTCCAAGAGGAGCACCACAATAAGATACTTTGTTGATTAAGAACTTCTGCAAACTGTATCTTAACAGTTACAGATCAAAGTAATCTTTAGTCGATCTTAGCCTGATCATGACAGGTCCATCTTTAATAGAGTAAACTTTCAAAAAAACATCCATAAATCATACATTACCATGATGACTGACTGTACTGTAATGGTAAGTAAGTAAGTAAAAGTGTCAGGCCTTGGATTCGGCATATTGACAAACAGTACAAAAATTAGCTCTAATGAGCTTTTCACGGAATATAAAACATATGCAATAACAAATAAAGCAAGGCATACAGCATGCAATAAATAATAAAAAGCAGCACCAAAAATTAACTCTAAGCAATAGCATATACATGTATCTTTTTTTGTGTTATAGTAGTCTCAGGTTCTATTAACAGACCTACAAGTTCAAATTTACTTTTTATTCGGTTAATGGGTATGAATGTCGTTTTGGGCGGCGCGGACGCTGTCCGATTTTGATAGATATCTTAATAAATATAAAAACCTCATATTTTCATTTTTTCATGTGTGAAGGGATCGGTTCTGATTGGGGATATCGTGAATGCGCGAGGGGAATTATGTCTTTACATATAAGATATCAGTCGTTGAAAGTTGCCTTGATATGGTTAGATTGTTTATGAAAAAACAAAGGAGTAGGATCGGTAAGGACCGATTTTGGTCACTTTTTAAACACTTTTAAGTGTCCATTTCATTTGATTCAATTAGTTTATGTGAAAAATTTTAACTGATTTAGTCATAGGAAACGATCCGATTCAAGCTCAAATATGAAAAACTACCAAATATGCCGAAAAATGTCACTTTTCAGATGGTTTTTTTGGTGAAAAATGAAAGTGCCCCCCCATCCGTGTTCATCCACAACCTTTATATATGTTATGTATTATCATCAAATACAACTTACATTTCAATATTAAGGATAAAAACGAATGCAGCCACTTTCGTTTTACACGGCAACTGTCAAAAATTTAACTAAAATGCTAGAATTGTGGAGATTTCAGTAATTTAACATGACTTAATGGTGCTACTACCCGATACATGTGCATTGTATTGTCAAAAACAGCCCATATTTATGTAGCAGAAGCATTCTTTTATCCAATAAATAACTATAAGTTTATATTTTAACAATTTTGTAAAACTGCTATATTTTGGGGCCAAAAAGGAGTCTTACTGGACCTACTCCTTTGTGTGCATAAATAAAAAATATGAGATAGAATTTTGAAATAACAATAAATCACCAAGTTTTTTTTTATGAATAAAATAAAATTGAGAATGGAAATGGGGAATGTGTCAAAGAGACAACAACCCGACCAAATAAAAAAACAACAGCAGAAGGTCACCAACAGGTATTCAATGTAGCGAGAAATTCACGCACCCGGAGGCGTCCTTCAGCTGGCCCCTAATCAAGTATATACTAGTTCAGTGATAATGAACGCCATACTAATTTCCAAATTGTACACAAGAAACTAAAATTAAAATTATACAAGACTAACAAAGGCCAGAGGCTCCTGACTTGGGACAGGCGCAAAAATGCGGCGGGGTTAAACAATGTTTGTGAGATCTCAACCCTCCCCCTATACCTCTAACCAATGTAGAAAAGTAAACGCATAACAATACGCACATTAAAATTCAGTTCAAGAGAAGTCCGAGTCTGATGTCAGAAGATGTAACCAAAGAAAATAAACAAAATGAAAAAAAGTCTAACCAATGAATTTCAAATATGTCTCCAAATTCGTGGATATGTGCAAATAATGGGTATAGACTACCACAATTTGATATTAATTTATGTATTAATTTTCATTGTTATATCAGTATTGCAAATCTAATCCTGAGTTTTGTCAATCATATTTATGGAATGTTGTTTAAGAAATTCATGTGACTTCACATGTGCGTTGATGGTATAAATAACTCGGCTGTGAATTTTTATGTGCTGGTTTAGGTTGTTTTATGTATCCATTTTTATTGTGTAGTTATAGTCACCACTTCGATTTTATCATGTATATCTATTATATAGTCATTTTATAAAACTTCACTGGTTGCAAAATTATGAATTATTCGAAATAACAAAGATGTTCTTATTCCAGGCAGAAACCGTAGCCGTATTAGGCACAACTTTTTGGAACTTTTGTTCCTCAATGTACATGTCTTGGCTTTTGAATTTTTTGCATATGAGCGTCACTGGAAAGCCTTGTGTGGACGGAAGACTCGTCTGGCGTATACGTTTTTTTTAACCTGGTACCTTTTGTTAGCTATAATTGGCGTGTTTCTCTGTTCTATATGTTCTCTCATTTATTTGTATTGTAGTCCTGTCATGTAATGTTGTCTGTAAATGATATATTTACCATTACCATAGAAGCGGGAGGTTTGGCATGTCACAAAACCGGGTTCATCCCACCATTTTTTTTCTAAAAACGTCCTGTGTCATGTGTGTGTGTTAAAGTTTTATATTAACTTGTGTTTCTGTTGTGTCGTAGTTTTCCTCTTATATTTGATGTGTTTTCCTCAGTTTTAGTTTGTAGTCCGAATTTGTCAAGTTTTCATAATCAATTTACGAATTTCGAACAGCGGTTTACTACTGTTGCCTTTATTGGAGACACATTTGCAATTTATTGGTTAGACTGTTTATTCAAATACAGAAAACTTTGTGATGTATTGTATAAATCAAAATATTCAAACAAATATCAGAATTTGTGTTTTAGCAATCCGTTTTTTTTTTAAATACGCAATATAAGGGGAGTTAACTCTTTTCGTAAAAAATATTTACTGGGCTGATATGAAATTTTCAACTTTTATTTGTAGCTTGAAACAAATCGTTGACATATTTTTTCCTTTTAGTGTTCGTAAAACATATCTTCCCACAATGTATTTCAAAATTCTATTTCATTAATTTTGTTTATGCACACAAATGTTTTTTTTTATGAACAATCTGACCACATTTAGGCAACTTTCAAAGACTCATAGTTTGGAAATAATAATATGATTTCACGTCCCCTCACGCATTCACGATGTCCTCAATCAGAACCGATCCCCTCACGCATGACATAATAAAATATGAGGTATTTAGATTTATTAAGATGTCGATCAACACCGGACAGCGTACACGCCGCCCAAATCGACATTCATACCCATTGACCGAATAAAAAGTAAATTTGAACTTTATGGTCTGTAATTAGAACCATTTCAAAATTTAAATGTCACTTTTTTAGGCAAAATCTCGTGCGGCAACTAATTTTGTAGGAGTTCAACTCCACGTTCATCAGTAAATGATACATGTATCTCTTTGTTCAAGTATTCACCACAGCATAGCATTCTCCGATTTTCAATATTTTGATCAGTTGAATAAGAAAATTGCGATTTAGAAATGTCTATACCCTTTAAGGCGGTGACAATTGCTCCACTCAAGCACAACCGGAAAATCCTCTCACGGTTTTCATTGCAGAAGCAAATGTTCTGCGTGTGTAGATTACAAGCCGTGAGAATATCATTTTGATAATATTCAACATTTTCTTTTCTTTTATCAGATCCTTGTATATCATTGGGATATATGGTACCAATTTAAGTTTTGTAAATTATGCAGAAATAGCTATTTATCATGGCTTGAAAGTTTATTCTCACACTGGCCACTTGTCAATTTACAAAAGTCAACTTTTAGCGTAAACTCAAGAGATAAATGTGGGGAGGCGGATCCATTCATTTTTAAAAGGGAGTTACCAACCCCGTATATAAAGTGTTAAACAATATGTCCCAAAATGTATTAATGTCCCCAAATGTATTGATCGTAAAAAGAGGGGGCTCCCCACCACTTGGAGGGGTTACTGGTTACTTCGCCTGAAGCTTGGTTTCGAGGAACCAATTAGATATGATTCCACGAACCCTCTCATACTTGTCAATGAAAAAAAAACCAAGGATCATATAAGTTTCACATTTTGTCCGTTCCCTTAATCAAGGGCTTGGGTATTCGTTGCTATGTTAGTAATTTTCATGAGATAAAGATGGACTTCATATTCTTTAATTTTGTCGCTAAGTTAATGATGAGAAATACATGCGTAGGGATAGAGAAATATTGGGACCCTCTTAACTGGTATACTATGTAATACTTTTGTATATCATGCCTCTCTGTCATCATTCTCTATTTTTATTTTCTTGGTTTAAACTTTGGTGAGACCGTTATCTCTCTGCCTAAATCTTCAGAATAGCTACTTTGCCCCCGCCACTCGGATGAGGACGAAAGCACAGTCGATTGATAGAGATAAAAACTTAAAGCCTATAAAGTTTCATCATTCTTCTACTTTTACTGTAGGAAGTCTCCAAATGACACAGATACTGTACCTATAGTTTATTATGTATTCTATTTAACTATAAAGAAAACGCAAAACCGTTGACAAAATGAGAAATTAGAAGTACCTACTCAGTCAAATATGATATTCAGTTTAGTCAGAAAAATGTATTTAGTTATATTAAACTAAAATTATTTCTCTATTGAATGAAAGCTAATTGTATGTACTTTTAACAATAAAATGTTCTGTGCGTAGTAAGAAATTGTGATTTAATAAGCAAAATGTCTCTTTGTCGATGTGGAAAACGTTAAATTTAGCGAATAAAGATATAAACTTGTTGTCTTAATTTACAAGATTGCCAATAGTAGTGTAAAATTAATTTACATCAAGTGTTCTTTATAGAATCATTAGGACGTTCTGCCTCCCACTCAAGTTTCCTTCTCAACAAAACAATAACATAATACTATTAAGGACAAGCCGATTTTGGCAATTCCATTCATAAAATGTCCTTTCTTGTCCGACTTTATCAGACTTATGAATGAAAAAGTTACCTTAAAAAGAAGTCGAGCCAAATTCATCAATGGTAAAATTGAATGCAACCTCAGGAGCTATTTTACCAACAGGACATAATCAGAATAATTCAATATATAATGGTTAAATTTTCTTGAAGTAGTTGGAACTATGGTTTCTAAATCATTTGTTTCATTTGTTTAAAAGTATATGTTTTAACGAATCAGTATCGAACTCCATCCACTGAGCTATACACTGAGTTACCCTGTTTGACTAACATTCCTTCAGCAGCAGTATCAATTCAGTGCTAGTAAATGAAATAACAATTCCGAAATTTCAATCTACATGGTAAGATATCGTAGTACAAATAAATAATGGATGAAATACACTTCATGGTATTTTTCTGGGGCTACCTTCATCAACGCTAATACCTTAACATTTAAAAGCAATGGATGCGTAAATAGGCCACAACTGGAAAATATGTTATATATATATATGTAAATTAAACACTTGCTCTGAAAGTAAGCCCAAACTCGTATGCACCAAGGTTTGCAAATGAGAAAATTTTTGTCCTTTACTCCTCGATTTGAACTTACTAGTATATGCATGCTTCTGTGATATCTTAAAAACTCCTACAGCACTGGGATACAAAAACCTCGGCGGTCATTTAACCTCCTTACATAGACCAATCAACTAACTAGGATATGTACTTATAAAGCCTTTGTTAGTACGAGCTGCCTTTCTCGTGGGCTTTACATAGAGTTGTAGCGCAGATCCACTATTCCGAAAAGTTTCACCTAACTGAGATTAGGTAATCTATTCCTGAGAAAGACAATCCTAACTTTTTCGAAAAAAAATAATAATTTGTAAACAGTCAATACAGAGTTATCTATAAATACTTACTATGCAGACATGCTGTCAAAATCAATATGTTTTGATTTAATACTTAAATATGCCAACTCTACAACTGAACTTCCCCATTGTTGTCTGAACTTAATATTGTATCTATCTCAAATGTTGTATTTCATTGCTATAGTCGTTGTTTTGGGGGCTATTTTGAAGACATAAACCTTGAATTAACACCAAATTCCACAGACAATTTAGGAACATCTGCATGAGTTTAATAGTACAGGTTGTTTCACCTTTCCAACTTGAATTTCAATCAAATTGGAAGAACAAGAAGCACACACGAAACAGTAAAACAGATAGGAGAATAGTAGTATCTGTAGCTATATCGGTTGTGTTATAGGAAAAACAAACAAAGGATCACTTTATAATAATACGTAAAATTAATTACTTTTGATAGGTGGACTCACAAATTTTAGCACGAAAACTGGCATAGTTTCCGAGGTCATAACTCATCTAAAATAATAAACATAGTGTTGGGTTTGTTAAACCTTATATCTGCCTAAAAACATGAATATTTTTTGCAAAAAATATTTTTTTGCTTTTGTTTTTATTTAAAACTTTGAATAAACTTCCAAATATCACGTATTATTTTACCAAGCCTGTACATGTGTATTCATCCCTGGTTTAATTGCGAAGAGCAAGAAAACATCACCAGTGACATAATTGATATTCTTTGTCTCCTAATTCTATCGGAACATAGACTTACTGGAGTCGTATATCTATACAGTTCTCATTTGTATGAGCACTGTGGCACCGTTAAAGTCCACAATTCCTCTAAAATCCACAACACCGCTAATGTCCACAACAATTTCCCGCTGAAGTCCACAACGCCGCTAAAGTCCACAAAATTTCCGCTAAAGTCCACAAAATGACCTCCGCTAAAGTCCACAAAAAAGTACCGTTAAAGTCCATTTTTTTTTTTTTTTATTATCAAAAGATCAATTCGCTGGTTTTATACTCCCAATAGTATATATGTCTAATAAAAAGCATGAACCCTTGTTTTTTCAAAGTATTTCTTACGAAAGCGTATTAGGGACATAGTAAACATAAAATTTGTAATGAAATATTTTTCAAAGTCGAAATTTTGCCTTAATCTCGAAATTTTGACCTTCTCAAATTTTTTAATTACGACTAAGTAAAATTTCAAAATTTTGATTTTTTTTAAAACTCGAAATTTCGACTTTTCTCAAACGCAAAATTTCACCTTTTCTCAAACTCAAAATTTCGACTTTACTTCAAACTAAAAAAATGACATTATAACGTACACGTGAGTGATTTTGATAAAAAAAAAAATTACCAATAATACTATGTTCAAAGTTAGCCACGCTCATCACGATCTTGAAGACCACACCACGACCGTGATACGACCTTACTGCGATCTACACGATCGTACTACGATCATCAAAATTTGCAATTTTGTCACAGATCGTAGTGTGATATTAATCATGCTCATACCGCGACCTCACCACGTTCTGATTTTTTTTTAGATCGAGGTGAGCGTGTTGCAATCGTGGTCTAGTGGGACTGGGGCTTAAAGCTTAAGCTGGGGTCACACATTCACGTTTTTACTGCCGTCTCAGTTTGACAGGACCATTCCCGATTAAAATTTGTCAAAAGTCTGATCTAGATCTTGTGAATCGTGCATGGAAATTTAAACCTTAATTAAAATTTGTAAAACAAATAATTTAATCACGACAACAGTCAGATATTGTTCAGGAAGCTTCGATATTCAACCATTTTCAAGCGAATGTATCCCGCTATAATCCCGTTCTCAATCCGCTTCTAATGCGGGGTTCACACATTGCCGATTAATGCTCCCGTTTGAGATCAGACAGCAATACGACACGAAAAGTGAAAAAGTCGGATTAGTATCCTCAATTATCTGGAATGTCCTATCATTGTCTGAACACAGTCGGTTTAGTTCGTAACAGATTCTTACGGGTCGGGAAGGGTCCGAATAGTTCGGCAAAGCACCCCGACAGTTAGGTGCATCCCGTAACATTCGGGACAACTCAGCCGATTTTGTCTAGTCGGATTACAATCGTGGCTATGTCGTGACAGATTCTGCTGTATCGGATCGAGTTCCGAACAATGTCTTGTGTATTCTGGACGGTGTCTTGTGGAACGGGAATGATCTGGAGTAATTTTTCATAGTTGTTTTCTGCCGATTGAGTCCAGATTGCATCCAGATCTTGTCGATTGCGAACCGTTTTTTGCCGAAACCGTTTCGAAACAATCCCGTTATTAATACGAAAATTAATCAATGATACCCACGTCAGAGTCCCGATAATTACAGAATACAATACGACTGAGACCAGACAAAACCGTTTGCAATGCGATAGAGCGGACCGTGATAGGATTACGTTCCGTCAGTACCTGATCATCCCGAATATGCCGACAGTTTTCTAACGGATATCTTCCGTCAGTGTCGGTTCACTGTCTGCTCACTGTCTGATCTCTGTCGGATTATGTTCGGTAGAGTTGGGACGAAGTCATACTCGGTCGAATTTTACCTGGCGAAAAATACAAATCGGGTTAGAAGCGGCTTCAGAACGGGATTATCGGTACTAATTCGCTTAGAAACGGTTGAATATCGTCGCTTCCTGAACACTATCTGATCGTTGTCGTGATCAAATTATTTTTTTTTACAAATTTTGATTTAAGTTTGAATTTCTATCCACGATTCACGGGATCTTGATCAGACTTCTGATAAATTTTAATCGGGAATGGTCCTGTCGAGGACGGTAGTAAAAATCATGAATGTGTGATCCCAGCTTAATCTCATTTGTATCTTTTAATTTACTGCCGTCCTTCCTTTTATCTTTCGCCAGGTAACATTCGACCGAGTCTGTCACGACTGCGTCCCGATTCTACCGAATGCAATCCATCAGCCATCAGATAGTGACAAGACAGTGAACCAATGCTGACGGAAGTTATCCGTTTGAAAACTGTCGGCATACTCGTGATGACCAGGTACTGTCGGAACGTTATCCTATAATGGTCCGCTCGATCGCATTGCAAACGGCTTTGTCTGGTCTCATTCGTATTGTATTCTGTAATTGTCGGGACTCTGACGTGGGTATCATTGACGAATTAAGAATTAATAACGAGATCTTGATGCAATCTGGACCCAATCGGCAGAAAAACAGCAATGAAAAATTTCTCCAGATCATTCCCGTTCCACAGGATACCGTAAAGAATACACAAAACATTGTTAGGATTTTGATCCGATACAGCATAATCTGTCATGACACAAGCACGACTATAATCCGACTACACAAAATCGGCTGAGTTTCCCCGAATGTTACGTGACGTACATAATTGTCGGGGTGCTTCGCCGAACTTTCGGACTCTTCCCGACCCGTAGGAATCTGTTACGAACTTATACGACTTTGTTCAGATAATTATAGAACATTCGAGATAATTGAGGATAGTAATCCGACTTTTTCACTTTTCGTGTCGTATCGCTGTTTGGTCTCAAACGGGAGCAATAATCGGCAATGTGTGAACCCCGCATAAGGGACATAGTAAGGCCGTTAGTTTAAGGACCCACATAAGGGACATAATAAGGCCGTCTCATAGGCAATAATTACCATATCTTCTTTTAATATATAGTAGAAATGAAATTAGCAGTGAACTTCTTTTTTCAAAGTCGAAATTTTGGCATTTCGAATCTGTAAATTTCGACTTTAACTCGAAATTTTAACTATTGAAATCTCGAAATTTTTACTTTAACTTGAAACTTTGACTTTCTTAAATCTTGAAATTTTTTCAAACTAAAAATATCTGTCAACATGCATGTTCTTTCCGAATGAAAATCTTCAATATTATCCTTATCATATTTTTAGAACCAAACGTATTTCTGAAAATAAATTGCCAAAATGTCTGGATCCTCGGTTGCTTTTTAATTTGCGTCCATGTCTTCTCCTCCTAAAATTGTAATACTAGTAGCTTTGTTTGATTACTAACAGCCTTTGTTTAAATAGTGAGGAAACGACGAAATTTTCAGTTTTAAAAGTTTTTTGTTTTTGTTTTAAAAAAGTCGATATGTTGTCCACACGTACATTTGATTCGAACCGAAGGCCAATCGAATTCGCTAATCGTGTTCACACACTCTTCCTTTTTAATTCGAATTGATTTGAATTGTCTAATTCGCACTTACCAATTCGCCTTATACATCCGTTTTTGTTGATACGAATTAAAAGTTAACAACGTTCGGACAGTAAAGCGAATTACGTGTGAACGCATCATAAGAAAAGTCACAATTTGGACTTTCTTTAAGTAATTTTTTTAGTTTGAAGTAAAGTCGAAATTTTGAGTTTGAGAAAAGGTGAAATTTTGCGTTTGAGAAAAGTCGAAATTTCGAGTTTTAAAAATAATCAAAATTTTGAATTTTTACTTACCGGTAGTCGTAATTCAAAAATTTGAGAAGGTAAAAAATTCGAGATTAAGTCAAAATTTCGACTTTGAAAAATATTTCATTACAAATTTAATGTTTACTATGTCCCTAATACGCTTTCGTAAGAAATACTTTGAGAAAAAACAAGGGTTCATGCTTTTTATTAGACATATATACTATTGGGAGTATAAAACCAGCGAATTGATCTTTTGATAATAAAAAAAAATGTTTGGACTTTAACGGTGCTTTTTTGTGGACTTTAGCGGAACTTGTTATTGTGGACTTTAACGGCGTTTTCTTGTGGACTCAAGCGGAGGTCATTTTGAGGACTTTAGCGGAAATTTTGTGGACTTTAGCGGCGTTGTGGAATTTAGCGGAAAATTGTTGTGGACTTTGGCGGTGTTGTGGACTTTAGCGGTGTTGTGGACTTTAGAGGAATTGTGGACTTTAACGGTGCCACAGATCACTTTGTGCTGGAATTCGCAAGAACTGAAAATGTAATTTGTTCATAAATGATTCAGTAATATTCTCAGGATATTTCCAAATTATTTTACAATTTTAACGCCCTTATTCTACAGCAATATAGATTAATACGTTCATTTTGTAGTCTTGCAAACGAAAACTCAGAGGCGGATTTAGGGGGGGGGGGGGGCAGGGGGCCGCGCTCCCCTTTTTGGGAAAAAAATAATTGCTTATGTAGGGAATCACTGAAGCGTGACTGGAGCAGGCCCCCTCTTAGGCAGTCAGTGGGCCCCCACTTATCAAAATTTCTAGATCCGCCAGAGAAACTGCCAAGTGCTTGTTTAATACTTAAATAACTTAACATCTAATTGATAAAGGAAACGGTGAAATGCAATACGTTGCTTATTTGTTTTTAGTACTTGAAGGCGGATCATAAAAATTCCATTTTCACTTTAAAACACGATATAGATGTTCATTTTTTTAATCGTTTAATATAGGAATACTGTATTAATACGGAAATAATTTGAAAATCAAAATCCTTTGGACCTGCACACCTCTATTATGCGAAGAAATGACCTACAAAATATTAAAGCTGTAGCTAAACAAGAACGTTCAGTATAATATATGTTTAAAACTATCATTTCGATAACCTTCAGAAGCACAATTTCTCGATCCTCGTATTATATCTTTTTGGTTTACATTCACCAAAACTCCGCGGAAATCTAACATGCGTAGGTGCGCATTCTAAAAGTCATGTACGTTCGTTCAACAAAGTTTACAATTAAATTTATATAATTGTCCCGAATAAACAGCTGTCATGGATGCAAAGAGCTATTGGAGAAACAATTATTTTAATACAAAAATATAAATCTTTGTAAGATCAAGTTCAAATATTTATAGTTTTTCACTTGCTTTCCATCACGACTTAATTAACGAGACGTTTTTTTCAAACACAACCAAATCACCCACCATGACAGCATTTTGTCCAATCACAGAAAGGATTTTCGAGCATGCGTATTATGTTGCCATAGTTATACCGACTACGTTAACTCGAATAATTCAAGCCCTTTCCGTGTCCATTTTCTCCCACACGAGGTATAACGACTGAAATATTCGGGTTACGACTACGTCGGAAAAATGTAGGATATTTATCTTGACGCATAGGGGTAAATTTATATACCCCGCGACAATATATCGAGGGGGTATAAACAAGTAAATTCAAAGCACACAAATAAAACTAATAAAAGATAATAATATTCAAGGTTGAAAAATACAATTCCATACAGTGTATTTCTTGTTTCAATCAGATAATTAGGTTAGGGTAAGAAATGAAACAGGATTAGTATATGTAAATTCAGCCGTAAACTTTATAAAGGATACTAAAGCAGTCTGGGTATTGGAAAAAATAATACATAACCTAAACACTGACAGTTGAAAAGTTTGTATTGAGAAAAGTGACTTACTTTGGCATGTTATATTTTAACTTAGACTAACATATTATATTAGTATCTGTTTTCACTTGTTCTCAGATAATTGTAAAAGTGTACTAGTGTATTGCAAATTGAAACAATATTGTTGATTAAAATAAATGTATAATTTATCATTATTTAACATGTACTAATAATTACTGAGCCACATGTCTTTATCATAAGATATAACTAAAACATTTTTAAGATAGAAAAAATGTCAGAAATAGCAATATATACGTCGAAAGATCAAGTATATCTAATTCGTAGGTAAATTATGATACAATAAATATTTTACCTTACTCATAAACGTCAATTTGCTTTTAAAGCCGTTGAAATCACAACTACAATAGCAGCTTACTGAAAACATTGTTGTCAAGAATTCACAACTTTTAAAGTAAAGGTTCATATAGTTACAATGTATCGTTTGCAATTTTCTCGTATCTGTTGTGCAGATTTCCAAAATAAAACTGAAACATACGAAATGTTTTGTGATTGTAGTGTTATACCTTCATAATGTCATGGTTGAGGATGCATATGGGAAGTTGTATAGTCAATAAAAAATCTTTAAGCTGAAAATCTAAACTATCAGTTATGTCTGTCATTGAATATTCGTAGGGTCTTTAGTTTTTGAAAATTATAATCCAGTTGTTACTACATATGTTTTGTGATTATGCTACTTCACAAAGATACAGCCTTATTTCATATTTGTGGCTTTATTTTTCTAAACTTTTACACTAAGATGAAAAAAAATATTGCCGATTTGAAATGGTCATTGTCTGAATAGATATTTAAGCAGTATGTGTTATTTTTTTTTTATATAACAGAACAATTGAAAACCCACGAAGTTAATGTAAAACGCGGAATATGCGAGGGTAAATCGACTTGTGATGCCAATTATGCATACTAAACATGTGTTAGCTCATGAACCTGTATTTATATATTCAAGATTATTTAAATTAGTTTGATGTTGGAACACACATTGATTTTATTCGTTACATCTCCCTGAAATTATTCATTTTGTCGAATTCTTTTAGGAACATTACACAATGTATCTAACAATTCTATTTTCAGGATGTCGGAAATCAAATTCCCTTTATTGAAGATTGGTTCTGAGAAAATCATTTGCTTTTGTTTGTGGTAGTTATATGAAAAATGCTAAAGATTAAAAGTACATTAAATTGAATATTCCCAATTTTCTGTCTCCATGTATATTTTGAATGATCAAATCTGTGTTTGCAGTTCCGTATACTAAAACAAAGAATGATAAACGAAGTGGAAATCCTAAAATGTCAAATCTTTTTTAAAATAATCTTTAAGCATCAGGCTATTTTTTCTGTAATATTAACTTTATACAGAGTAACTAACATATTTTCATGTTATTGTTTACTTAATTATACTTTACATTTCGACTTGTTTTCACATGCCTCAGAAAAGGCATGTTTGAGACCTTCTCATCCTCCCTTGAAACATGATAAAGGGCATCTAGTCCATTGCATTGTCCCTTTGTAACTCCAACAATAACTGGCTTTCCTATCATAAAATAAGTCCATTCTTTTGTCTGAGAATATACACGATTTGACCATTTTGATTAGGTGCACCTGTGACATTGGCAAAATTTCTTTACTTGAGAATAATTTATATGACGTTGGTTGCACTAGAACAGCACCACGAAAAAAGGCACAGGGCCGGCAAGGGAAGTGTATAAAAAGTCAAGTTGAAATAAATCGTTTATCAATCAAGTTTCCTCTCACAGTCTAAACACACGAAACAAACATTTCGTATTGTTAAAATTTAATAATTTTCTAATTTGTTATGAAATTTTTAATACTAAATTAAGTTAAATTAGGGATTGAAGGTTATTGTTAACCAACGATATCAAACAAAAATCTTTTATTTGTATTTTGACAAGTCTATTTAAATTTGTTCAATTGCAATGGTAATTTTTTTGAATCTTTTAAAGTATGGCTATCCTATTACTTTCAGCACACCTACATTTGGTATAAGAATGTTAATAGACCTAGTAGAACAAGTCTTAATCCCTTCGTTTACTCACCCAATTACCAATTATTCTGACCACCCTGGTCAATAGTTTTTCAAAGCAATACATGAAAATACAGGAACATCTCCAATTAGCTGTTATCCCTATAAGTCATAGTTAATACAAATATATTATGGCGACCGGAATCTAATGAATATTCAGGAAGCCAGCACATCGTACAAATTTAATGTCTATACTGTCACAATACTGCAAAGGTATTACT
Source organism: Mytilus trossulus (assembly GCF_036588685.1). Taxonomy (NCBI): domain Eukaryota; kingdom Metazoa; phylum Mollusca; class Bivalvia; order Mytilida; family Mytilidae; genus Mytilus; species Mytilus trossulus. The sequence goes on along the minus strand of NC_086379.1, from coordinate 58,246,198 downwards.
ATACTCAGTAGAGTATAAAACCCGCTGCCATGATAACAGTTTGATCTATGAGTCAAGCCCTTTCAAATTAAATTTTACAGTTTGATCTTAATATGTTGTACTGTTAAAAGTACACCAATGGGTCGTGTTGCAGGGAGGTTGAGCACATACACATTTGTATGATAGAACATCATCTTATTTTGTATTACATATACCAACCGCCAACCCGTCTCAAGTCAGGAGCCAATCTCCGGCGCAGAGATCACATATCCGTTCCGTTCAATACTTTGTAACACTACACTCAATATGACAATGTGTGGCAGAGGTCATATTTAGGGTTAGTGATACGAAGTAAGTACGGAACGGATGTGAGCTCTGCGCCGGAGATTGGTCAGGAGCCTACATGTCAATACATATCTTTGGTTGCTGTCAGCAATACTTAGAAGATTTTTTGTAGTTTTGGATGTGGAATAAAGTCTGAATAACGTTTATTGTTCTGTCACCCAATTGATACCTGATCACTCACTGCTTTTGTATGGCAATATGAATTGCTGTACTATATTGTCTTTTTCTGGATTCATTGTCAAAATCTGATCTTTTTGCAGATGAGCTTTTAAATAACACTTCTATGTAAATATATCTAACACTCTGTACTTTACTTCGATACAACATAATTTTATATAAGAAATCAGATATACTCTTTAGAGAACTAACATCATGCCTGACAATCCCTATCTATTTAAAAAAAAAAAATCAGTTTGTTATGTGTCTTCTCTGTACTTTAAGACATTTAAAACAATTTAGCTGATCTGGTTTGCTTTATTTGAAGTGCAATGCTGACATTTCTCATTTGTTTGTATTTGAATAGTTATTCAATGAAAGATACAACACGTTAAAAGTCTAACAAAAGATGGTAGGCGTAGTGCAAAAACAATATACGACAAATGACATTGAACATATTTAAACAACGCAAATAAAAAGAGTAATATTGACCTTTACGTAGGTTAGGAACTTTTATTTGTACTAACTGTAGATGGTCGTAATTCTAGAAATTCTGTAAGAAAGATTCAAAAATTTGTATCGCAATGGGCTTAAATAAAGCTTTTAATATCTTTCAAATACTTACACCTATATTTTTGCTTTTCGCAGATTATTTATTGCGTCTTTACACCATATCAAAGGGATCGGTGCTTTGCTATAGCGCCAATTGACATTTCATTTGCGCCAAAAAAAATCTTTCGTTTGCGCCACAAACTATATTTCATTTGCGCCAGAAATAAAACCTTTCAATTGCGCCAATATTACAGGTAAATGCAGGTAATAGAACTATAAGAAAGAAAAAAATAAAAAAAGATTTTTATTAATAAAGGCAGATTTGTTTGCATAATTAAACATATTCCTCAGAAATTATTCCACAAAAAAACGAACAAGTAATTTCAAAACTTGAAAAAAACACAGTTCTGTTAAATTTATCAACACGTTCACAAAACCTAAAGCATGCTGATCGGTGTGAGTCAAGGATCAGTTTTGAAGACCGTACTTTGATCTATAATGGTTCACTTTCACAAATTTTGACTTTGATAGAGAGTCGTCTCATTGACACTCATACCACATCTTCTTATATCTATATGAACATTATATAATTTTTAACCTTAGTCACTCTAAGTTTTGTATCAGGGATTAATTTGATTTCACTAAATTATCCAGAAGGAATACATGTACTGTAGAAATTACTAGACACTTTTAGAGTAATGAATTGTTTAACCTTTCCATTGTATATTACCTGTATTACCTGTAAAATGGCGCAAATGAAGTTGGTTTTTTGGCGCAAATGAAATATAACCTAGTGGCGCAAATGAAAGATTGAATTTTTCAAAAATTGGCGCAAATGCAATACGCCCCAAAGGGATGTGTACTTTGTAATTTGGAGAACTATAATATACGTTTATTTAGAATTAGTTCTGAATAAGTCGACAGTAACTGCATGCATGGCTTTTTCAATCAATACTTGTTTTTCTTTTTTTTTCATTTTTTTTCTGTTGTTCTTCTCTTATTTTGTAGAATCAGCACTGTCCGATGTTAGAAGATGATTGGGCGCTCTATAACATGTTTCAGTCTGTGAACTTGTAATACTGGTTTTGCCGTTGGGTTTCTTTGTTGGATTATTTACATTTGGCCATTCTAGAACCGTTTATAGCTTATCGTACATTAAGGAATATAATATGTTCATTTTTGAAGGCAGTGTAGTGTCATATAGGTGTTTAAGTCCCAACCCTTTGTTCTTTAATGCTACCTGGGTAAGTTTTACTTAGTATTTTGAGTTCATTTCTAGTATTATACAGATACAAATACAGACGAAGATTTGTCATTTTTATAACATAAGTGGCAGTTCATTTAGTTCTAAATGCATACAAAATGTTGAACAAATCCAAATTATCGGCCAATTACTACGGGGCGCCGAATGGGACTCTTGTGGTTTTGTACAAAATTCAATTCTGTCATAACAAAATCATTTTTGTCTTACAAAACTATGTACTACAGACTTGTTTTGTGAGAACTTCAATTTTGTGATAACAAAATTCATTTGTGTAGACAAAATTCATTTTTGTCATGACAAAATTCATTTTTGTAGACAAAATTCATATTTGTCATGACAAAAGTCAATTTTGTCTTAAAGGTATGCAAATATAAACATATTTGCATACAAAATTGACTTTTGTTACCTGATATGGAAATTAAATCACAAAAGTCAATTGTGTACGGTAAGATTCAATTTTGTGAGACAAAATTGACCTTTGTGAAACAAAATTAACTTTTGTGAGACAAAATTGACTTTTGTGAGACAAAATTCAATTTTTGTCATTTTTGTTGAGACAAAATTCAATTTTGTCATTTTTGTTGAGACAAAAGTCAATTTTGTTAATTTTGTTGAGACAAAAGTCAATTTTGTAAATTTTGTTGAGACAAAAGTCAATTTTGTTAATTTTGTTGAGACAAAAGTCAATTTTGTCAATTTTGTTGAGACAAAAGTCAATTTTGTCAATTTTGTTGAGACAAAAGTCAATTTTGTGTAACAAAAGTCAATTTTGTGTAACAAAAGTCAATTTTGTGTAACAAAAGTCAATTTTGTGTAACAAAAGTCGATTTTGTATGCAAATAAGTTCACAGAAACCAAACTAAACTAATTTAAATACAAAATTGACTTTTGTCGCTCAATTTTCAAATTAGGTAACAAAAGTCAAGTCTGTGTAACAAAAATGAATTTTGTCATGACAAAAGTGACTTTTGTCCGCTGATAGATAATTTTGTATGACAAAATTTCAAATTTGTAGTATGATACAAATTTTGTTAAACTGAACTCATTTTTGTTGAACAAAAGTCACTTTTGTCCGTACAAAATTGAATTTTGAGTACAAAACCACAAGAGTCCCATTCGGCGCCCCGTAATTACGTCTACGTTATCTTAAAACCTTTATTTTCCGACGCTTTTCTTTTAGTTTACACACACAATTGCATTAGTTTCAATTAGCTATAATTTCAAGGTTCAAAACCTTGAAAGTGAATTTGTTCAGAAATAGCCAACATATTTCAATTTAAGATGCATCTTAAGGTGCTAACTTTACATTTTGAAATCTCATTAGCAGCGTCGTATTTACAATAACTTAATGTTAAGTCTATTCCAACAAATTAAATACCGAGGCAGAAGTTCGTAATCATATGACTGTTCGTTTCAATTACGATGACGGTGTCTAAGTTAGGACCAACTTATGACAAGTTCAAAAAATTAAATCTTTTTATGTTGCGACATAACAGAAGAAACAATAAGGAATCTGCACGTCCTCCAATTTGTTCATTTAAACAGAATACATTTACTACTGACTACCAAAAGACCCCTCTAAATCTGAAGAGAAAAACCCTGCACAAAATATTATTTGATTTGAAAAAGCATACATTTCAAAAAATCTAAAATAAAGTAATATATGAAGAAACTTTGCTATTTGAATTTCATGTTTTTTTCTTTTTTTAATTGGTGTTGATTACATATTAATATACTAGTAAACAAAAGAAACGATACAAGCATTTTTTTTTCAAATTAAAGATAAAGTTTTCCGTTCATTAGATCAATATTGAAGGTAGTATTACTTAATCATTATGGAAATATAAATCCGTTTTTTTGCTTTCGTGAAGTTTTTTCGCGATTTTTTTTTTTTTTACTTAATTTACATAAACCGACAATTAAAAAAAAGAAGTTCCAACTAATGATGTCAACCTCTCATTTAAAGGTAAAGACAATGTTTGCCATCAAATTGATTGTTTTTAAAAATCATACAGTTTCTTCGTTTTTTTAGTTAGGTAAAGTTCGGCCCTACTATATACGAGAAATCGTTAAAATATGTACATTCTCAACTGATTTACCATAGACACTATGTGTAAAGTAAGTGATATTCAAAAAGCGGTAACAATCTTAAAACTAATTCGAAAGGTTCCAAATTTACTGTGTGTTGTTTTCATATCTAAAGCATTGATTTGAGACGAAAATAAAGAAAACAATGCTATTTTTTGAGATTTCAAAAAAACACTTTTTTCCCCAAAATATTGAAAAAAAGCAATATTTCAACCCATTACTTACAACATTAACATAACTTTATTAGCATATTGAATATTTTTAAACAAATTTGAAATGTTATTTGGGACTTGGAAAATTATGTGTCGATTTTATTCAACTTTCCGCACAACTTATTTGCACCCTAGCTATGATCGTTTACACGGAATTTAGATACTTTCCGACAAGTTTTGATTTTCATTATCACATGTGCATACATTACAAATGAAAGCTTTTTAAAATAGTGTATCTCATTTTGTTTTATATTTAATACTTATTAATATATTTTATTTCAAAGTCGTGTATCGTTTCTTTTGTTGGCTAGTATATATGTACTTTTTATTATTATGTATTCTGTTCGTACTCGGCCTCTATATGACAAAAGAATGAATTTAGTGGAATCAGAAGCATACTTTCAATTTATAACCTGAAGTATTTCCGTTGATCTTGAAATTAAATCTTCGGACATTATAACTGTTAAGATAACAATTTCAATACTCTTGTCACTAAAAGAATGTCAGAACATACGTGAAAGAAATCCATCAGTTTTTTTTAATCTTACCTTTAGCACTTAACTGTTGTATAATAGCAACTCAAGTCTTTTCATCCACAGTGGGTTATAACATTAGCGCCCAACACACTTCTGTAAATCATCAAGTTTTATTTACATAAAGATAAACAAATAAACGAAGAAGTTTTATTATATGTTGAACGCTTTATTTTCACACTCTCAATTCTCCTGACAACCGATTGATTCATTCCAAACATATATCTGGTGATATGTGGTGTTGAAACATAATGCATCTTGTGTTTTATTTCAAATCGAGAATACAAACTGTATTTATCTCTATTTTTAGTTTAGGCAAGCCATCATCAAAATGGAGAAATAATCATATAATGGAAGATCTCTGTTCAATTCATACACATCTTGTCTAACCTGACTTGTATTAGTTTCAGAGCTTGAAATACTGTCAACCAACTTATTTTTGCGCATATTTTATTTCGCGTTTAGCCCTTTCCAGCCCGTTTCGCTGCGATTTAATTTCGCGATTCCAAATAAATTTACTTGTTGTATTTTTAAAAGTAAGGGAAAAAAATCAAAGTTTTACATGTTCGTGACCATTTATTTTCGCAATATTTTTTATTCGCGAACGTCGCGAAAATAAATCGCTCGCGAAAATCTTAAAACGCTCAACTTATCAGAATAGATTATAAAATATTGCTGAATGCCATATTTTGACCTTCAATTGATTACTTTCAAATTGGGACTTGGGAGAGTTGTTACATCTTCTTATATCAATTTTATGGAAGCGTACAAGCACCACCCTAAAAACAAAGCACATTTTTAAGAGTACAACATGTTTTACAATAGCACAATGCCGGGATGTATAAGTACAGAGCTACTTCATATGTATCAAGGAAATACAAAAAGGCATATAGACTAAGAACATTAGCAAACAATGAAAGAAAAGAGTATACAAAAATTATAGAACAATAAAACGTAAACGGGATGTAAAAGTACACAGACAGGGCATATATACATGTATCTAACGTCAGTATCCAGAATCTATATTTCAAGACTATCATGTATTATTTGTGAAGTTTATACGGAATATTTATCAACAATGTCAATGTACCTTCCGATGAACTGTTTTCGGAAAAAGGACGAGACGTTCCTTGACATACTCCTGGTTCTTCAACTTTCTGCTCAGACACTGGTGACGTTTTACAGAGTCTGAATAAGAGCTGCAAGCTCTTGAATACCGAATAAGTTTGGAAATATGTATTCCATATGCAGGTGAAGTTGGTACAATGGATATCGCTACTAAGTTTGGGAAATTAATAATTTCCGCATTAAAATCGTCTCGTTTGTCATAGATTCTGGTACTGAGATGACTGTGTATGTCAAATTCGATAAATAAGCCTAAAAATGAAGCAGAGGAAGCCGTGTCTATTGTTTCTTTAATTACTAGTTCTGGTAGATATATTAATGGAACCCAATCAGAAAAGTTTGGATTGTTTTAAAATGAAAAGAAAAACATCAATATATCTGAATGTGAATTTATTGAACCTGATTTTTTTTTATCGTTTTGTTTTTGACAAATGTCTGAAAAAAAATCCGATTCACATGAAAATAAGAAGAGGTCGACAAGGAGAGCTGCACAGTTCGTTCGCATAGGAATGCCGAGAACTTGTTGAAAAAGTCTTAGACTACCTCCAAATTCAACAAATAAGTTGTCAATAAGAAACTCCAGCAAACTGATTACTTGTTCCTCTGTGTAGCATGTTTTAACGTGGCTTTTTGTTGACTATTAACAAAATATGCCTTATGGTTTCCCAAAGTAATAAATTTAAAGCGTATGCTTCCTTTTTTATGTTGAAAAGCGTTGTGGATTTATAAACAGTTTCACAGTATTTCTGAATTTCACTCTTTTACTGCGGATACAATTGCTGACAATTTAACAAACAATTCTTCAGTCGCACATGCAGATGAAAATATACCGTTGTTTTATACGGAATTTCGTGAAGCCTAGTTATCAAATACAAGCAACGTAAGTCCTCCGATTTGTTGTTCAATGCTATGTTAAGGATGTCTGCTGCTCTAATTTAAAATAACAAGGATTTCATGTGGATGCTTAAAATGAAAACAACTTTGATATTTAAACAAAATAAAGTAATAAAATCATTAGTCTCGTGTGTAGTTTTCAAAATACGAGACATTTAGAAAATGGCGGGAAAAGGGTTTTCTTCAGACTTAACTATTTGTTAACATTGGAATTGTTTTTTACCCTTTAAACCAAGAAAAAATAACAAGGATTTCATGCCGCCGGATCACTAAATCTGAAATGATCTATTGAACAGATTTATGAAGACAAAAGTGGGGTGTCGTGTAAAAAAAAATTTAATACATTTGGATTGATAAAACCTGAGAAAATCGAAAATATGACAAGAATTCAAAAACATGACCAGCAGACATCCTTAAAGGGCATACAGTTACAGGGAAGGTAATGACGTTGCTGACGTAATTTGTTATTTTCGCGACGTCAAACTGTGACATATAGGGAAAAGATGCATTTTTCGACTGATTTTTATCATTCAAACTGATTTAATTTGAAAACGAGTTCATGGACCCCTATTTTTTCAAAACAGCAATTCGTTTCATTTTGCTGGGACATTATGTGACCCAAATTTTGTAAAACTGTAAATAGAGGATTTTTTAAAATTTTGATAAACATGCAGCAAAAAATGACGTTTTTTCCTCTATTCATGAACATTTGATAAATATAGAGATATTTCTGAATAAAAATTGCATAATTTTCATGATACTTATAAAATACATAAATGACCGATTATTTAACATAAAACAATTTGTGTTTATCTTTTAAAACAAAAAAGTTATGTCTATCTTTCGAAAAAGAAAATACGGACACAAATCTGAATTTTGAGCAAATATACAAAATTTCGATCTCATTTTACTCAAAAAGTAGCACATGAAGGTATATTTTTTATTACATATTTGATTTAATCAGGTAAAAAATAGCCTACATGCAAATTTTCATCAACTTGTAAATACAGGTTCAAAACTGTATCGAATGCCCGCGTCACACTGTCCCGATTTTTACGCCGATGACAACACGATTATGGAAATTTTCAAAATCGGGACTGATCGTTTTCAGATCGGGCTATTCGTAGTGCCATCTTTAACCATCGTAGAACCATCGGCCACTTTTTCTAGCCTTCGGAGACAACTTCGGGAAGGGTTCTAAATTTTTTGACATGTTAAAAAATCACCGAAGGTGCGACCGATGTTGAGGGTTCGTATTGAGTTCGTATCACCATCCTCACCAACGTAATATCACCGGGAATGCATCTTTGAGCATCGTATTGCATTCGTATTTCCATCGTTTACATCGGGCAGTTTTGACATAAAGATGTCTACACGAATGAATCGCGAAGCTACCCGAAGTTCTTACGATGGCAACACGACTTCCGCTAAAATTCATTTAAAGTGTCATGCACTGGTCAGTTTAATACGACAGTTAAGAAAGACGTTCACAAAACATGAAGCTCAAATCATATGAGAACAAGAAAAGCGACAGCGCTGTTTTTATTAATTCAAATGGAACAAGAAGAGCAGCTATTACAGGCTCAAGATTTACTTTTACAAGTAAAATATTTTTTTCTTGTCAATTTTTCATATCAAGTAACATAATGAAAATCATAAACGCGTCTCGTACACCAACACTGCAGGTACACGTATATAGGGAAACTTACTTTTTAGCTCACCTGGCCAAAGGGCCAAATCAGCTTTTCTCATCACTTGGCGTCCGTCGTCCGTCGTCCGTCGTCGTCGTCGTTAACCTTTTACATTTTGAACTTCTTCTAGAGAACCACTGAATGGAATAAAACCGAACATGGCATGAATGTTCCTTATGAGGTGCTGAACAAGTGTTCTTACTTTGTAGCCGATCCATCATTCAAGATGGCCGCCAGCGGGGGACTTAGTTTATCATATAGGACCCTTAGAGAAATGCATAAAAAGGACTTCTTTTAGAGAACCACTGAAAGGAATGAAACCAAACATGGCATGAATGTTCCTTATAAGGTGCTGACCAAGTGTTGTTACTTTGTAGCTGATCCATCATCCTAGATGACCGCCAGCGGGGGACTTAGTTTAATATTGGACCCTATGGGAAATACATAAAAATGTTTATTTTAGAGAACCACTGAATCGAATGAAAGCAAACATAGCATAAATCTTCCTTTCCTAATGAGGTGCTGGCAAAGTGTTGTTACTTTGTAGCCAAATTTTATCTTTTTATATGATTTTAAAAACCCAAGTAGAATCAGGTGAGCGATACGGGGTCTTGAGAGCCTTTAGATCTTTATTAGCCTGATTTTTTATGTATCGTCTGAGTTGTTGTCACACGAATGTTTACTCCATAACCATTTTGTTTTCTATATGTCATATTTTGCCGCATTTGTTGCTGTCCCCACATCCTTCCTTTTGTCTATATTATTATGATGTTCTCCTGGAAAGAGCTCTTTTTGAATAAAAGGGATCAACGAACCCATTACCTCACCTTTAAGATAGATCAGTAAACATGGGCATAATTATGGGTGATTATTCATACTAGTGCACACATTTTACAGTTCAAACAAGGCAATGCCGAGCGTGGCATCCCCTCCTATGTAACACATTGGGGACAAATATGGACACTATATTTGTATATGACAAATGCAGAAAATGGTAAATTGAATATGCATATTTGATACATAAAATATTTTCGTCTTTTAGACATCGTATGGCCATCGCACCATCATCGTAATCGATCGTGTAGCCTTCGTAATCCATCGTGTAGCCTTCGTGATCCATCGTGTAGGCTTCGGCTGAGATATGGAGCTTAAATACCCGTCTTCGGTTAACCTTCGTATGTCCATCTTTTGCTATCGTATATAATTTCGGCACCATCGTATAAACTTCGTTATTCATCGTACTTGCTTCGTTCACTTTTTGGTATTTTAACGAGATCGGGACCAACTTCGTACGAACTTACAATTTTCGCATTCGGGTGTCCATCGTATATAAAAATCGGGACAGTGTGACGCGGGCATAATTGGAGTCATGAACGACGTATAAATAATTCGCCAAAATCTCATCCTTAACAAAAACCGTTATTTATAAAAACAAATCTCAATACCGTTATTTCAATAACATTTTTTAAATAAATCTAGAAATAATGCATGCAATTTAAAAAAGAAAGAATGTATAAACTCATTTACATTCTTGACTTTATATATACACCCGAACTTGTTGATGGAAAATGATGGAGAGATGTTTCCACTAGTCTTTGCAATTTTAATAGACGTGAAGTCAGTAATTTTATTTGCAATTAACATTCTCTGCACTATTGAAGACTAATAACACCCAAAATCAGATTCACCTGAACCCAACAACCTTCTTTATTGATAACAAAGCTGCTGTCTAGAACCCTACCAGATCAGTCTTTCCAAGAATCACTATTAAAGGTTGTTTTTGTAAATATTACTAGTGTCTTAACCATAAAGTGTAGTCTTCAGGACTCGCCACCAACTACAAAGAAGAAACACTTGACGTAATATATGCATGATTGCCAATGAGAAAACTCTCCATAAGAGACCAAATGACACAGAAAATAAACTATAGTTCACCACACGGCCTTCAACAATGAGTAAAACCCAGAACTAACGATCTAATTATCTTTAAAATAATGAACAAAAAACAAATATGCCACACAGCAACAAACGACAAAAAATGAATTACAGGCTCCTGTTTTGGACAGCCACATACATAATGTGGTGGTGTTAAACTTATTTAAAGGCGCCAACCCTCCAACTTATACCTAGACAGTGTTGTAACAGTCACGGTACAATATAAGACTGCACTATAAAAATTAGTTGAAAAAGGCTTATCGCATCAGATGGGGACAAACTAACAAAAACAGAGTGGACATGGACGGCTATTTGTACATCCCCACAACACATATTACCACTTGTTATAGACATGAGTTAAAAGCCAATAAAAACAAATAATTCAAAAGAAATCATGCATCTAAGACTAAAATTTGATGACTTTATATTATATTCCGTTTTTTGGTGATATTTCAATTGTACCTTCTATGTGCAAATCAAAATACTAGTATGTAAAAATAATTATTTAATCAAGCTTTTCCCCATTTTGTTGAAACATTAATTTGTAACCTGTATTACTAGTATCTGTTATTGTTCCACATTTAAACTTCCTAATCGTCCTTCAAATTTATTCCTGATTGTTCCACTAATTTTCATTAATTTTTACCTGTAATTTCAAAAACTGACACAAACGGGGGAAATATTTTGAACATGAATCAAATCTTATTGGTACATATGACGTGAGAAAACGTTACGATTCTCATTACCAGATGTTATTAATGGGCGTCAAGTTGGTTACTTATTCCCTATTCCATGTTATTATAGCTGTTCTAAAATGTTTGTCTTATTTTCATGTTTGGTTTATGTCCGATATATACATGTTATCAGAGTGTCCTATGATTGGCAGTATCAGACAATTACAAAACATGTATCCTCCTACGACAATGATATTAACTACATGTCACTGTACGTCAAAGTAAAACCTAATGGATGAAGTAAGATTAAATGGAAATGGATGTATTATGAGTGGGAGGATTCGAAATAACATGTACTATGTCGGGACTGTGACATTTATTGATTTGGCTATTATCTTAAAGTACTTTTTGATATTACAGTTCGTCAAATGTTTCGGCTCTTCAACATCCTTGGCTGTCAAATGTTCTGCTTCGGAGTTTCTAGTGTCGGTTATTCTAAAAGAGGGATTCGTATACGCAACACATTTTGTCAGGTTGTGCATTTTCTCACTGTGATCGAATGAAGAGCTTTCTCTTAGAAAGGCGCTAGTGTATTTGGGCTTTTCCTATATTTGGACGCTTTTGGAATGTTTGTATTATTTTTCTTTAGTTATTTCATTTAGTGCTATTGTTATTTGTATATATTTCATGGAATGTTTGCATAATTTTTCTTCAGTTGTTTCCTTTAGTGCTCTTGTTATTTGTATATATTTCATGGAATGTTTGCATAATTTTTCTTCAGTTATTTCCTTTAGTGCTCTTGTTATTTGTATATAATTCATGGAATGTTTGCATAATTTTTCTTCAGTTATTTCCCCTAGTGCTCTTGTTATTTGTATATATTTCATGGAATGTTTGCATAATTTTTCTTCAGTTATTTTCTTTAATGCTCTTGTTATTTGTATATAATTCATGGAATGTTTGCATAATTTTTCCTCAGTTATTTCCTTTAGTGCTCTTGTTATTTGTATATATTTCATGGAATGTTTGCATAATTTTTCTTCAGTTATTTCCCCTAGTGCTCTTGTTATTTGTATATATTTCATGGAATGTTTGCATAATTTTTCTTCAGTTATTTTCTTTAATGCTCTTGTTATTTGTATATAATTCATGGAATGTTTGCATAATTTTTCCTCAGTTATTTCCTTTAGTGCTCTTGTTATTTGTATATATTTCATGGAATGTTTGCATAATTTTTCTTCAGTTATTTCCTTTAGTGCTCTTGTTATTTGTATATATTTCATGGAATGTTTGCATAATTTTTCTTCAGTTGTTTCCTTTAGTGCTCTTGTTATTTGTATATATTTCATGGAATGTTTGCATAATTTTTCTTCCGTTATTTCCTTTAGTGCTCTTGTTATTTGTATATATTTCATGGAATGTTTGCATAATTTTTCTTCAGTTGTTTCCTTTAGTGCTCTTGTTATTTGTATATATTTCATGGAATGTTTGCATAATTTTTCTTCAGTTATTACCTTTAGTGCTCTTGTTATTTGTATATAATTCATGGAATGTTTGCATAATTTTTCTTCAGTTATTTCCTTTAGTGCTCTTGTTATTTGTATATATTTCATGGAATGTTTGTATTATTTTTTTTCAGTTATTTCCTTTAGTGCTCTTGTTATTTGTATATATTTCATGGAATGTTTGTATTAATTTTTTTCAGTTATTTCCTTTAGTGCTCTTGTTATTTGTATATATTTCATGGAATGTTTGTATTATTTTTTTTCAGTTATTTCCTTTAGTGCTCTTGTTATTTGTATATATTTCATGGAATGTTTGTATTATTTTTTTCAGTTATTTCCTTTAGTGCTCTTGTTATTTGTATATATTTCATGGAATGTTTGTATTTTTTTTTCTCTCAGTTATTTCCTTTAGTGCTCTTGTTATTTGGATATATTTCATGGAATGTTTGTATTATTTTTTTTCAGTTATTTCCTTTAGTGCTCTTGTTATTTGTATATATTTCATGGAATGTTTGTATTATTTTTTTTTCAGTTATTTCCTTTAGTGCTCTTGTTATTTGTATATATTTCATGGAATGTTTGTATTATTTTTTTTCAGTTATTTCCTTTAGTGCTCTTGTTATTTGTATATATTTCATGGAATGTTTGTATTATTTTTTTTCAGTTATTTCCTTTAGTGCTCTTGTTATTTGTATATATTTCATGGAATGTTTGTATTATTTTTTTTCAGTTATTTCCTTTAGTGCTCTTGTTATTTGTATATATTTCATGGAATGTTTGTATTATTTTTTTTCAGTTATTTCCTTTAGTGCTCTTGTTATTTGTATATATTTCATGGAATGTTTGTATTATTTTTTTTCAGTTATTTCCTTCAGTGCTCTTGTTATTTGTATATATTTCATGGAATGTTTGTATTTTTTTTTTCAGTTATTTCCTTTAGTGCTCTTGTTATTTGTATATATTTTATGGAATGTTTGTATTATTTTTTTTTCAGTTATTTCCTTTAGTGCTCTTGTTATTTGTATATATTTCATGGAATGTTTGTATTATTTTTTTTCAGTTATTTCCTTTAGTGCTCTTGTTATTTGTATATATTTCATGGAATGTTTGTATTATTTTTTTTCAGTTATTTCCTTTAGTGCTCTTGTTATTTGTATATATTTCAAAATGTATTATTGATGAATTCATTTTTCCGTTTAGTGGTTCAATATTTTAAAAAATTCATTACATATCTATTTTGTTTATGATTTTCAGATTATATATTAATATGTTTTTTAACTAAATGTCTTTCAACCATGCTTTATATGTTCCAAATAAACGGGATGATCGGTACAATTATGTAAGGGGGTACTTTTGGGACATTGACTTTTGATGAGTTGTGCAAAAGACAAGTTCTAAAGAATAAACTATTGAGTTTGTTGTTAAAAAAATATGTTCGAGATCATATACAAAGTATTTAACAGAAATATTATGTAATTAATAAAGATATCCTATTATTCTTATTTTATTAGCCGTACTATATTATATTTTTGATTATTGGCTTTATCAGTACTTAACGTTGAAAAGTTACCTTTACTGTAAATTGCATAAGAATACCATCCAAGATGCCACAAATTATTAGTTTTTACACGAAAATGAAATTGTGAAGGTTGAATCTTAATATATTAATAATTTTTACAAGATTAATGAAAAAAAGTGATGACTGTTTCTTACAAATCAAAATATTGGTAAAAGTATTGAATATGTTGATTATGTTTTTTTCTTTACAAACCACAATATTTCGATTTTCAAATATAAGTTTAAGAAATAACTGAATACACTGTCCTAAACATGTGTTCTTGCCCCTATTCATACGGTCTTACCATAACAGATAGCACTATGGCCATTCTTCTATTGATATGTAGAAAAATGCAAATAGAGGAGCGAGATCAATTAACTAGAAATAAGGAGATTCCATTAAAACAAAATCTAAATACTGAGGGAAAAAGGGCCGTGTCCAAGACGCGTATGGTTTCAGTTAAGGACGAATAGGATTGACGAGATAAAGGCACTTTGAATCGACCATAAGGAGGCAAGATAAAATAGAAACACCAATATTCTGCCAAAATATCAAAGGCAAAGAATTTCAGTAAGTTGCTTGTTCCACTTTTTTTCTTTCTGAGAACGAGCCACTGTGTATTTTCGAAAGGAGTTGTGATTTTAAACAGATATATAATGTTAAGAAGGAGTATTTTTTTGCATATACCCTGGCGACGTTTAAAAATGAACGATATGCATTTGATAAAATACACTGGCTATCAACCAATCAAAACCCAGGATTCTTACATGAGGTGTAACTAATCCGAAAAATACCCAGATGGTTTAAATACTGTTTTTAGAAAAAAACAACTATACATGTACCATTTTGAATTTTTATTGTTTCGTTTGCTGTCTTGTATGGTTCAGGTCAATAACTGTCATGGCCGAATGTCAATTTTTACGACATCTTTTTTATACAATTAGGTAACACGTCTAGTGTCTAATGGGGATGTTGGTGATAATGGAAGAATGTTAAACACAATATTTAAGGATAAAAACAAGTTCATGTGATATGAATGTAGATCCATTTGCACTAGACCGACATGATTAATCAGATTCCCAACTTGCTTCAAATGTTGCGTACTCAGACTCCTAAATAAAACAAGCTATAACGTTGAAGCAGCAACCCCGATCTCCAACACTCGAATCGATCAAAATACCATTGATAATTTGGTTTGTTTGTTTTTGGTAGTATAATATTTTATATATTATTTTATTTTTGTAAGGGGGGCGTGTGGACGAGTGAGTTGTATATTGTATATCTGCTTCTATAGTTTGCATCTATCAACTAGTCGATTGATTCCAAATAGTATTATTACGCGCTTTGTATAATCAGTTTGTGCAAAAGAAAAGAATACTACCAATATCAGTGCTTTATGGAATAACATAATTAGATATGCACTAGACCAACCTGATTAGGTTTGCACGAGAAATATAGTTCGGAAAGAAAAATATCAAGTTATGAGAGGCCAGCAAAACTTTTCCAAGACGACCTGTCACTTTAGATGGCAGTAAATTTTCATTCATTTTCTTTCTTGACTAAAATTACAGTATGTGTGTTATTTATGAATAAGAACTATCACAGAAAGGGCAGATTTATTTAAACTCAAGTCAGTTATAAAATACACACTAAAACATTATTCTACAATAAACAATTATAATAGTAATTGGAAGAACAATATATCAATAAACAAAAAACATTGGCTTTGATTGAGTAATATCCACTGGACATACAATACAACTTTTATTAAAAATTGAAAGAAATAAAAATCCACTTTGTCAAAGATGCAGAAGAAATGAAATAAGACAATGAAAAACTTTATCTTTTAGTAATGATATACCACCATCTCTCGTAAAACCTATCAATAGTAATGTTCAGTAGCGTGATGACCAGATTTATCATTTAACATTACTGGAATCGTATGTCTTATGCTTTGCAAATCTCAAAGTCAAACAATGAAAAAATAAGCTGATTTACAGTACTACATGGTTTTTGTTTGTTTCTGATTTCAACTAAAAAGTTAAATTGAAATTATTGCTGGCTTATCTAAAGCTTTAAACCAGTCAGTTAATAAATATTCTATAAGGTGATGGCTAAGTCTTAATGTTATCTTGAATGTTATGTCCTTGAAGGTATACGATTGGCAAAAACTAAGAAAAAGTACCCAAGATATATAAAAACAAAATTAAGTGATAAAAAAACAAAATAACAAATTAAGTGATCTGACAAATGCAACAAGAAAATACATATGTCACCATTTCTCAGTAACGTTGATTTAAAAAAAAAAAGAGGATAATATAGAATTGCAATTAAACGGACACGGTTTATAAAAATATTACTACTGATCAGATATTGATCCAGTAAACGAACAGACAGCGAAGTGGAAGAAAAGGAAATAGACAACATAAGAGATGTGTATTGAGAGAAAGTGATAATCATTATTGTTGTTAATGAGGAGTTCTAGTGATGAGTGTGTATTGGTTGAATTGTCTTAGATAATTATATTGATCTGCTATCCACGTGGAGATTGTCCCGCCTTCTACAGAAAACAACTTGATTCCGTTGAAAGTTCGGAGAGGTGTGAAAGTAAGAAGAATTTCTCCAATTGAGAATTACGCCACATACTTTATTTCTTAAGTTAGACGAGGGCTTATAAGCAAATAAAAATTCCAAAGTTTTTACACCGTAATTGATAGTTGTCTGAAAATGGAAAGTTTTATTCTAAATGTTGGAACTGAAATTCAAACTACATTTATTTGCAATTGACTATTGTCAACAGGTAGTTTGAAACATAATGATACATAATATGGCGGGTGAAATAGACATTGAAAATGCAACGAATAAATATTTTTCGGAATTACAGGCGACAACTATAAATGCAAATTCTTTAAAAACCTTGGAGTATACTTTTTGGAATCGAACGAAAACGAATTTTCTGAACGGCTCGTCGAATGGTTCTAGCCATGAAATAAGTTTATCAGACGAGTCTTTAGCTGGACTCATTGTTCTTTATACCTTAACAACATTGTTTTCTGTGACTGGAAATATCTTTGCCGTCCTTGTTTTCACAAAGGGGCGCCATTCTAGGACGGATTTGAGACACTTTCTTGTAAATTTAGCCGTAGCAGACTTAGTAATGGCAATGTTTTGTATGCCATTTACCTTTGCTGACGTCATTTTAAACGAATGGATATTTTCAAAACCAATGTGCCCTATTGTTTTGTTTGTACAGCTTCTGGCTGTGACAGCAAGTGTTTTAACAAACATGGCCATAGGAATAGATCGTTTTTTAGCAGTAACTTTTCCTCTTCACCTACGTGTGACATTTTCGAGGAAGAAGTACGTCATCAGCGTGATTTGGATATGTGCATTTTCCTTAGCTTGTGTTCAGTTCTTTGAAGGACGTGCGGTTGACGTCGGTGGTGGGAACCTTAAATGTATAGAGACTTGGGAGAGTGCGGAGTCTCGTCGTATATATACTATTTTCATTTTACTTTTTACGTATATCATCCCATTATTGATATTAGCCATAACGTATACTATTGTTGGGATAATTTTATGGAAGAGAACGGCGCCAGGAAACGAGGATTATGCTAGAGACAGACAACGGCTGAAATCTAAAATAAAGGTAACTTTATTATAAAAAAATGTTTTTTCTTTTATAAACATAACTTGGGGAACCACGAACCAACAGAAGTGAAAAAACCCGTAATATTCAGTTTTCCGTGTCCATCTTACTGTTTATGTTCTTTTTTGACGTCTCTGTTTAACTTGTACATTAATTGTAGAGGCGAGGACAATAGTAGGTAATTGAAACATGGTGTAGCCACTTGTCTATGGTTGAAGACCTGTTAATGTAATTTAGTATGGTACTACTATAGGTGACGGTATTATTGAATATTCCTAAAATCTTCTGTAATTTGTATTTATAACAGTTTATACAGTACTGTAACTGCTTAAGAAATATATAAACGTGTAACGAAAAACTATTAACAATGTAAACTCACAGCTTCTTAATGTAATAAAATACCAATGAAAGGATAGCTGTTTGCAATGGGTGTAACTAAACCTCTTTCATGATAACTTGCTTACCAGGGGATTCTGCAAGAATTTTCCTGAGATTAATACTATTATATGTGGCATCTTGACTTAATTGAATATTGCATAACATCTAAATATATGATGTTTGCGAGAGTTTGCCCCTCGACACAATGCTTTGAGTTTTCGTATATAACTAATAATCTGTAAATAAAGTGTGACGGTTGCTTATTTAAGGCTAACATTTGTACTTTGTCTTACGTACGTTTAACAGGTAATTTAATGCACAATATGTATCAGCTTTCTGAATTCAACATTTGGATTTAATTTACATTACTGGAATGGTTTAATTAATTAAATATATAACGCTAAAATATATCAGATATAAACGAATGTGTAAATAGAAAATGGAATATCATCATATTAATTTTACACGTAACTCTCTAATCAAAACTAACCTGAAATTTCATTACTTTATCTGATCGACACTTATGTTAAGAAAGATAGATTACGTTTGAGTATTCGCAGTTCGAAGTTAGATTTATGTATAAATAACAGTCAAGTAGTTACATTTTGGGAATCTATCACCACTGTCATAATTTAAGTAATAATGGTTCTGTTTAAAAATTATAATAGGCTAGTATCCTTAATATCTTTTATTTCTAGTAAAATACCTGACTTTAAACGATCCCTAATTTTTAAAACCATCTCTTTGATGCCGATGCAAAATTAATTGACATTCTATACAATATGACATTTCCTTATAATATTAGCATGGCCATCACTATAATTTAGAATAGTGGCGATTGGCATATTGGTTAATACGTCTCTTTCGGTTACATGTACATGTACAAACAAAATTGTGTTTCCATTTGTAAGAAGCAAACACATTTAATCATAGTTGCATGTGAAAAAACGTTCAATTGATGATTTAGATAGGTTATAGTCGATAAAAAAGTTTTCAATATCCGTGGAATAAAGAACTTAGTAATAACGTTAAATGAATGTTTATCATCTTTAGGGGAAGGTATTAGATGACAGTATAAAATATCGTATCCGATGTCATAAAATGCTTGTAATCATCATTTATGCAATAAACATGCCCTCCAATGTAGTTTTACATCAAAACGGATGAAAGCCATCTGTTACAATACAAGTTGCCGTTATTCCAAAGAATGCAAAAGTACAAAATATATGCTAAGATACGTATAATTAATTTGTTAATGATGTTACTAATACGATGACGATGGTTGAAATAAACGAAGAAAGATATTTTATGAAGCAGCGTTAACAAGGCAATAAATAAAAACAGTTTACTTATGGATCATTTATTGTGTTATTTTGCAATTAAAAGTAATGATTTAGAACACAAAGACCATATTGCTTTCGAAACCATATATCTGATATGAAGCTTATTATTTCTTATCATCATGGGTATATTCATTTTTGACGTAATCGCAGACGACATACGCTACAAAGTCTAAAAGAGAAACAGTAAATTGAGCTTTGTTCTTGATTGAATAAAAGAAAAAGTAAATAACCATTTTCAGGAAAAATTATTCATTTTTGGAATCTGAAACAAATCAGTCTATATCATGATCTATAACATCAGTAAATATTCTAGCGTGATCACATTGACCTCCCTTTGAAGCTTTTCAAAAGTCATCATTTATTATACATTAGAATTGTATAATTGATGATGAAATGTAATGCAATAATTTATACGACGTACTTTTAAAGACATGAGAACTAAAAAGGCCTACATGTTACATGGCATGCATAGCTCCACTTTTGAATTTAATACAACTAATTTTTTTCAAATTTTCTGGCTTTAAATCAGTATTTAAATGTAGCAATATTTCGTATTTGTTGATGTCTGTATTTAGAGCAATCATTTCATAAGTACATTTGAATAAAAAAAAATCATAATGACATATCCGTAAAATGAGAACAGAACACAAACGAATCATTATTGATGGGCTATGAGTAACACTTGAGAATACCTGCGTGTGTTATTTCATATTTTATTTAACAACAGGGTATTAAAATGGTTAGAAGTTTATGCTCTAGAAACTTTAAGATGTACAAAGCACATATACAACAATGTCAGCTAATATCTACCGATAATCTGAATTTCTGAACATTAATATTGTAAATACAAACTGCGATCATCATACTACGAAGTTTGTTTAGGTGTGTAAGCGCAGCTTTGATAATACATACAATACGAACAAATGTAGAACAAAAATGAATTCGATTAGTTCCCTCAGCAATTTGTATGTAAAATTCCAAGTGTTGGTGAGACACCGTCAATAGATTGCATCTTGCTGAAGGGTCTCTCGGACTCCAGCAAACGAATTGTATTGACACTTTTGTTTTCTAATTTATTAACTGGTATAGCAGACACTCAATACATGGTGTTTATACGAATAACAGTTACTCACCAAGAGTTTTTTTTTATTAGGAAGTCATTTATACATGGTTTTTGTTAAGTAATCAGTTAATACATATTGTCTTTTAAGATAGTCAAAATAGAGGATGTTTACTGTAGTCAACACAGGGGGTGTATTGTTTTCTACAAGGTGCTTATCTAGCAGCCAAATCAATACAAGTGTTTATGAAATAAATCTGAATATGATACATATTCTTACCAATGTAATACTTTATCGTTTCCTTTTAATACTATTTTATTCTACAATTTAAGCTAAATCTGTGGATAAAAGGAGACAATCGGAGAAGCTGATTTGAAACAGGTAAAGTGTCTTTTTGTTGTCGGGATGTACAAGTACCCGGCCACGTCCACATGTTTTTTTTTCCAACTGAGGAGTTAAGCCTTTTTCAACTAATTTTCATAGTTCGTTCTTATGTTGTACTGTTATACCACTGTCCCAGGTTAGGGGAGGGTTGGGATCCCGCTGACACGTTTAACCTCGTCACATTCCATATATGTGCCTGTCCCAAGTCAGGAGCCTGTAATTCAGTGGTTGTTGAAGGCTGTACGAAGACCGATAGTTGTTAATGTCTGTGTCATTGTGGTCTCTTGTGGACAAATGTCTTATTGGCAATCATACCACATCTTCTTTTTTTATATTCATTGTTATGTTATTGTCAAAAACAACACAGCTAAAATACAAATTTTTAACGACTATTTCGTGCGGTGAAAAATTTAGAACTGACTCCTTTGTGTTCTTATTTATTACTGGAATGAAAACAGACCCTCATACAGGGTGTTTATTTGTATAGCACTTATTTTTTATCGTTTGTTTATGTGTTACATATTCGTTTTTCGTTCATTTTTTTTTATATATATATAAATAAGGCCGTTAGTTTTCTCGTTTGAATTGTTTTACATTGTCATATCCGGGCCTTTTAAAGCTGACTATGCGGTATGGGCTTTCCTCATTGTTGAAGGCTGTACGGAGACCGATAGTTGTTAATGTCTGTGTCATTGTGGTCTCTTGTGGACAAATGTTTTATTGGCAATCATACCACATCTTCTTTTTTTATATTCATTGTTATGTTATTGTCAAAAACAACACAGCTAAAATACAAATTTTTAACGACTATTTCGTGCGGTGAAAAATTTAGAATTGACTCCTTTGTGTTCTTATTTATTACTGGAATGAAAACAGACCCTCATACAGGGTGTTTATTTGTATAGCACTTAATCTAAGATTTTTTATCAAGTACTCAATTAATATAAGGTGTTTTTAAAGTAATTAGTTAATACGTCAAATAATGTGTATAAGGTAGTCATAAAAAGAGGATGATTATAATGTACCCAACACAGGGTGTTCAATCATATTCTACAAGGTGTTTATCTAGCAGGAAAAGATACCGAATTTCGAGGAAAATTCTAAACGGAAAGTCGCCAATCAAATTTCAAATCAAAAGCTCAAACACATCAATGAATTGAAAGCAACTGTCATACTCCTTGCTTAATACATACATTTTCTGACGTAGATAACGGCGGATCAATCCTGGTCTTGTATCTAGATAAAACTCTTACTAATAAATACAAGTGTTTATGTAATAGATCTGAATATGATACATATTTTTACCAGTGTAATACTCTATCTTTTCCTTTTGAGACCATTTTATTCTATAATTAAAGCTATATTTGTGGATATAAGGAAACACTCAGAGAATTTGATTTGTTATTTTATTGTCCAACAGAAACAACATTGCTACAAAACAAATTTCTGACGACTATTTCCTGCGGTGAAACTGACATTTTGTCAATGAAATGATTGAAAGGTTGTAAATAAAATAAATCGACTGTATTTTGTTTTACCAATTACAATTATCTTTGATGTTCAGCATCCTCGGTTAAAAATACATGTTAATGCTAGGTAAATTAAGGAAATGCTTGAAGGTTAAGGAAGTGGCAATCAAAGACCAAAACAGTTGTTCAAAATACAAACTGTTTACTCAGATATTATTTCACTCAAAATAGTGCCACAGTGTGCTGCTACCATTCATACTTTGTTGATAATTAATTCTAGCTTACAATATGTTAATGCTTATCCACCGAAACCTACAATTTTACTGCAGCTTCTTAGTGCTATAGACTTTTATAGTTGTCTGCATACAGAAGACAGTGAATTTATAATCAGGTTCAATAATAAAAAAAGAACATGGCGAAATATTTTGTTATCATGATTTGTAATCCTTTTTTTATTATATTTGGGATTTTTTTACTGATACTTTTAACATTTTTTCACCTTTTTTTCGTTGTATCTTTACATTTATTTCTCCACGATTTATAACCTACTCCATTTAATGATTTTCATCGTCCCAATGCATTGTTTACATTGAAATGCATTATTAAAGACAAATGTATTTACCTTCAAATCACGTAAATAGTTTTTTCATGTATCTGTAATTTACAAATGTATAACAATGTTCTTCTAGGTAAACAATTAATTGATAAGCATATCTGGTTCCTTAAGTCGGTTAATATATTTGATCACATTCGATGCAATTAATAATAGTTATCAAAGGTACCAGGATTATACTTTAGTACGCCAGACGCGCGTTTCGTCTACAGAAGACTCATCAGTGACGCTCATATCAAAATATTTATAAAGCCAAACAAGTACAAAGTTAAAGAGCATTGATGATCAAAATTCCACAAAAATAAATGATAACCCTCTTATAGCCAGTTGGCTTTCTTTCTACGTTAATAGAATGAAATATTGTACCGATCTGTTGACTCTATTTGTTGCAAATACAGAATTTATTAAACGAAATATAATAACGTCAATCGTATTTACATTGTTTTATAAGTTAATGGGAACACTGTATTGTTCAAATCAAACATGACGTGTCTCTTCTTGACTTTTCTCTTTTAATGAAGATGGGATATTGAAAATCACGAATTGTTTTGTTTTCTATTAAAATATAATTTCGCGAAACAGTCTATGATGCAATGATTTCTTAAGTTGCATAATCAGTCTACTGTCATTTGAGTCATGGTATGTTTCGGTCAAAACTGCATCACCGTAATTATAAAAACATATTTCAAGCAATTAGAATACGTGCTTTGAAAACGTTACAGGCAGTATTCTCAGGACAAATAAGTGGATAAGAATGCTTTCTTGTGCAGCATGGAATAATATTGGACAAGAAACTTTTATCTAACAAGTACATATAGATACAATTTAGTTTGCTAAAATAACGTAATTAAATTAAAAAATACCGTTTCGCGATCAGTCGAAGTCGAAATCTAATGAAGAATAAACAAATATCAATACAAAAAAGAGGTATAAATAGAGAATTCAAAGTTTTGTCTGAAGTAGTTTTAATTTTAAAGTATTTTAGAAAAATAAAAAAAAAATCTAACTGAGAATGAAATTATGTAACATTCTTTCCATCTATATAGGCATTCATCGTGTGGGTGAAACGCAAAGCTAAAAGTATTAGATTCGCACCATCCTGGATGAACAGCCAATCAATAGTGAAATCGACATTAAAAGTAGTATTAGATAAAAGTAAAAAGGACTGTTTGGTTATTTTCGAGGATCACTTTGGATTAAAAGTATGATACTAACATCCATTCGTTTTTTTTTGGTAATTACCCCCAGTAGGTGCGAACTAGACCAAAGGTTTGGACAGCCCAAATTATGAAAAATTAAAATCACACAAAAATACTGAACTCAGTGGAAAATCAATTAGGAAAGTCCATAAACACATGGCAAAATCAAATAACAAAACGCATAAAAAACGAATGGACAAGAACTGTCATTTGAAACATTCACTATTGATTTATAGCTCTTGTATACTTTCTGCGATTATGTTATGGCGTAATCTTTTTTTTTTTTTTTTTACAAATGTCTAAAAGCGTCATAAAACCGTTATGCATATTTTTTTATCCTTTTCAAAACTTAAATAAACCATTTTATGTATGACCGCTTAACATTGTGCTTACTTTCATCTCGCATTTGCTTCGGACACAAGTATTCTAATAAAAATGAAAATGAATCAATCGAATCTTAATTCATGTAAAATCAATATCAAATCCACTAAATAATACCTACAAATTTCAATAAAGAAAGTAAAGTAGACGATGGATGATACTATAAAATCATTATGCAAAAGAGAATTCTTTTTAGAGTTTAAAAGAAAATAATTAAGAATGCTAGATAGCTGTATACTGTATAAATCATATTGAATTTCATAGAATATGCCCATATTTTACGCTTATAGATATACACTATTATACTTTATCATTGTAATACAGCAGATTTAAACGAAATCAATTGACTCAAGAAAATGCAGATCATAGAAATCGTGGTAAGTTTTACTGGGAAGAGGACATAAAAAAACAACCTTTCAAACTAATGATTAAGTACGCCAGACGTGCGTTTTAAATTATTCTCAAGTTTTACAAATATTGAAATTATTCAAAAAATGCCGGAATTAATATTTCATATCAACGAAGGAGTTGTGACTGTTGAATTTCCAATTACCGGCCAATGACGAAACGTCTACCAGCAATAGTATCGATTCAGCAGTTGACAAAGTATATCAAATATACATGAACAGGCTTATCATTAAGTACGCCAGATGCGAGTTGTGTTTTCACTTATAACCTAAAAATCCGTAAAGTATCATACACATTCTAATCATGCATCGAAATAAAACTAGCATTAAACAATGTCATTTATATAATTTAATAGTATTACAATTGTTGACTATTCTTTGAAGTTGATATTGATAGGACCATATTACTAATCATTACTACCTCCAACGCTTCTAACTCAGTCATCTAAACTTATATGGGGATCTAGTGAGAAGACCAGTATATCATATCTCTTTTGACGAACGCTATGGTTTAAAGTGGATTTCAAATAGTCAAATATTTGCGAGAAGTTGTCCGCGCTTACAATTTGTTTTTAAACGTTGTACTCAGGTTTTCATATAGTCTCAAATTGGAAATCATTCTATATTTACTTTAAATTGCAAACCATTTAATAAGAAAATAAATAGTTTAACCATCGGCAGGGTGGAATCAGGAGGACGAAAGACGGTTTTAAAGGCATTATATAGAGTAAAACACAATCCGGCACCATGACATAACCATTGTAGCATCACTCAATTGATTGTATCATTTATATGGCGTCGTAATGGCATCATAACTGACATTTAAGTTATCAATTTGCAGATTATTTTAAACTGTTCACTTAACAATAAATCAAATACATGCAAAAAGTTTATAGAATTACAAATATCTGTTTCCTCGTTAACAAAACAAACATGCATTACAACATTAGGTATACAGACACATTTCGCGAGCCAATTATATTCACGACTTTAGCAAGGAAAAAATAACACAAATACAAATCGTCGCGAGTCTATAAAACTTTGAACGTCCCTAATACACTTTTTGCTTTTTGTCCGCAATTACTGGACATCACATAGGTTACCGTAAAATGTTGACGTCTTAATACAAAATATCTGACGCCACAATGGAAAATTGATTGTTGTATGACGTCAATAGTTCAAACAGGACATATTATCGGATCAGCCGGGTAAACGAAGAGGTGTATTGAAATACAAAAACAGCGTATAAATTCGAAAATTGCGAAATTAAATTTACACGAATTGGTCCAGAAAAGGTTAAATTCGATACAAAATAATCCCGAACATAAATTAGTTTATAGCACTCGATTTCGTCTTACGAATTAATTTATCATTTACACTGTAAATAAACATTTATATGTTAAATACTGATAATAAAATCACCAATTATTCACATGTCTTAATATGTTTTTTCTTCTTCAAACCTTTGCTGTGTTGGCGATTTTATAAAGTTTAGTGTGACTGTAAGTGCAACGGTAGCTGTATTTTAAATGCTAATATGTCATATAACCGAAACACCAAACATTCAGTTGTTTGCAATTTTATACTATCTGTTGCTAAATTTTGCAAAACATCTAACAAAACTGACTCTTCAAGCAAACCTACCAGGAATTGTCAAGCCTGAAAACAATTAACTAAATGCCACCTTTAGCATAGTTAGGGCAAATAGTTCAGAGTGTGCCAAGTATGAAGCAGAATACTTTTACAGTCTCATAGGTGCAATCCTATCTAATCAAAAATGAAAGAAAACTTAAGTTCCTTAAATCTATTCAAACGTGATGTGTGGTAAGCAAAACCAAGATGTGAAATGTTGCTTGCTTATTTATATGATTTATTTACCGGTCTTTGATAAATAAGAGTCAGGTAAAAGTAATCAAGGCAATTGCATGGATATATCAAAAGGTGCAAACCTCTATGTGATATTTATCATTTAATTACATACAACATCAAAGATGCCAGAAATAAATCATGTCTTGTAGATTACTGATAGTATGTAATGACACACATTCTTTTGAAGGTGGTATGTCAGTGTATCCGTCTGTGTCTGGTCATCTTGGATGATTCTTGATAATTGTTTGAGCCTGAATCGTGTTTTGTAGCAATCCTTGTCTTTAGGTCATATGAGATTTTATCATCACTTGACGCGCGTAGTCATCCGTTATCCATTATTCGCCATGCAATCACCTCTGAAACAATCGAAGCAATTTTTATTAAACTTATTAATGAGGCGAATGTTCCTATGTGTATCTAGTATAAAGTGTGCTTTTATTTCCGTTTAGTCGCCAAACGGTTTACCAGCGGTATACTACTGTTGCCTTTATTTACCACCATAGCTAAAGAAAAGAAAAAAGAACTAGAACATACGATTCATTACATACCTCATATGGTGAATATCATAATAAACGAAGAAATTAAACAATTTAACAATTTTCAAGATCCCTCTACTTCGAATTTTCACGAAAATTATTTGTCAATAAAGGGAGCGAGTGTTTGTTTTTCAATGACAATTGTTCGTTTATTTTCAAGTGCTTGTCTATTATCTTAAAAGTATTAAAATGGATAGAAACTGTTCCTATAGAGTATGTTCAACAAGAGGCTAATGATAATACCACCAAAACCATTGAAAGACTTGGTAAGGAATGACAATGTTCAGTCGAGTTTCGTGTTTTGTATCCGTTCAGTGTTTCTATTGTTCCTTTTTTCCCTCTTATTATATATATGAAGTTGATGTTTTTCCATCGGTTTTGGTATGTGACCCGGATTTGTTTTCGATCAACCGATTTATGAATATTGAACAGCAGTTTACTTCTGTTGCCTTTTTTTCACCTATTACTGTGAAAGCTTTTTGAAAAATAAATAGGTAGACCAAATTTCTACAAAAGGGCTAATACGATGGAAATTATTGGAATGCACTCTAAAATGACAATTTCAAATAATTTTCGTGTCTTTTACTTATTATTTAGATAATTTTTGACAGTACATAGAAATAGTGATCAGCTATACATTTAGTTTAATAATAAACAAAAAGGCTTTTAGTGGACGACAATAAAAGTACCAAATAAACAATAACGAAAAACTACTTTCTAGGACTCTTGTTATATTGGTTTGATGAACAAGATTTAGACGTGTTAATTTAATTGAATTGCTTCCTTATTGTGGGAAAATATAATCAAGTATGATTTCGCTCTTATCTCTCGCTACACTTTGATGTTTTTTCTATTTGTTTATGGCTCAATTACGTGCGTAAGTACCTGTAGAGGAATATGATGAATGTGCAGCCAATGCATTCTTGTATCTAGCTGTGATATAGAAATCGCGTGTTAAAAGTAAATAATGATGTAAAATACATTTACAATTGTCTTCTGTACTATAAGGGAGTCTTAGTAGAACACTTTTATAGTTATAAATAAAGACAACAGTTGTATAATTCATAAATCGACTGAGAAAAAAACAAATCTGGGTTACAAACTAAAACTGACGTTTTTGCATTCTATCCAAATTGAAAATGATTTTAGAATGAAACTTTCTTCTATAAAAACGGTAAAATTACCGATATGGAACTCTGCTTACCGTTAACACTGTTGATTCATTTTAGTTGAATATCAATTTTCGTGAATTTCGTGGTCACGGGTGAACCTCGAAATTAAATATTCAACGACTACCATATTTTCTTAAAGCATTTATGTAGACTTCGGTCAAAGCACGAAGTTAAATATCCTCGAACATGTGAGTTTTCCTTAATCAACAAAAGTTGGTACCCACGAAAATAAATAAATCTACAGTTTATTGGTTTTAATTAGTATGGTATGAATATATTTCTTTCAATATTGAACATATCGATTAAACAAGGGAATGCAGGCCTCTGATTTGTTTTAAACACCAAATTAAGGAAAAGAACTCGATAAAAGTAAAACAACTAAAATACAGAACCCCAAGGAAAATTCAAAACAGAAAAACCTCAAACACCTCAAACGAATAAAAATCTTCATGGTATTGCAGATGCAAAGCTTAAGTTCTGAGTAAGTTTATAATTTTATTTTGTTTCAAAATTTATCTTTATAGGTATATTAAAGATATTGTCTTACGTCATAATCCAAAAGCATGTCTTAGACTAGTCAAAATATATCTTATACGAAATGAAATAGAAGATTGTATATTGGGAATCTTATAACAGAACATTTAAGATAGTGTTATAGTATATAGATAAAACATGATCGAACTTGGAAATACCTTGTCCGAATGGAGTTTTTATTGTGATTTCAAAGATATCAAAAGATTGCAATACAAACATAGTTACATTTCTTGTTTTCGAAATACAGGCTTGGTAAAACTCTCGTATATGAAATAGGACAAAGGAAGGTTACTGTGATACCTTTTTAGTTGGTGAAAGATTTAAGAAATCGTATGCAATCATGGCTTACATCACCGCTTAAGCTTTAGTTACACTAAGCTAGACACATCCCTTCCAATTAAAATCACTAAGTATGTACTTCTACATTAGATATTACGAAGTAAATGGCAATAGGGACAATCAACCATTACTTCTGACGTCAAAGCGAATAGTTTTTGTCAATGAAACTATGAAAATGTTGTATTGTCTTACAGATAAATGTAACCATCCAAAACAATAAACTTCTGGTAATATCATTGTGTATTATCTAGCTAAGTATGTTCTATTGTTTACGATAATTACAAGAATACAATGCTTACATGTATTTCAATCTAGTGTATCTGAAGTAATATACGTATTTACAACACGTGTGATCTTCTACTGCGTATGTTATTGCACAATCAAATAGTACAGCAGAAACTGTACCAAAATATGCATGAAGCATTTGACTCCATTAGGAAGATCATACAATTACATAATATTTATGTATTTGGAAAAAAATAATTACTTGTAAAATATATGGAGTCCAGGTGTCTGAACTAATTTAGCATGTGGTATTTATACCATAAAGAAAACATTTACGCAACACTTAACTTTTTCTTCATACTATCATACTCCCATTTCGAAAGTTAGATAAAAAATTAAAGGCTGTTGACTTTTTTTAAAATAATTTGTTCAAGTAATATGAAATATTATGTTATTATGTTAATAGTTTGGAAAGATAAAAGATGCATTTCTCTGAGATATCTTAGATCGATAATTATTATTTTGCACATTTTTGTATTTATGACATTATCAATTTTGGAAAGAATGTTACATTAATTGAAGAAACACATTCAAGTTTAAAATGGTCTTTAAGATAAGGAAAATAGAAGGCTTCCGATACTTTTCATATAGCAAAAAGTCTTTTTGTAACATAGAAAAGCAGACTAACTATTGTACCTATTAAAATATGTTGTGATTGGTAAAGTATCAGGACAAGGGGATTTGAAAATGATATGTTCCATAAAAGAATATGCAAAACAATATTTAAATCATATTTAAGGTAAATACTAGCTAAGCCCATTTAAAATTCTACCATCCTGACAGACTTTATTGAATTATTGCAAAATGTTTCTCTGAGGTTGACGAAATTTAGGTGAAATGAAAGTACTTGAAACAAAGAACATAATCTGTTAACCGACTTTCACCAATATGTATTTTTGCAATATCTTTAGCATCAATAAAACATATTGCTACTATTACTGCTCCATTTGAATGAAAGGATTCCCCGGGGCAATGCGATAATCATGCATGCAATGCATATTTATATAATATCATAGTTATGTACAAATAAAACGCATATTTCTTATATGTAAACCGCATTTTATGTTCATAGGAAGAGCATTACACCTAGATACTTTAGAAACAGTTATTTGCATGATATTTATCTCGTATAATTTATTATGGCATGATACTAAGACCTAACGAGAGGGATTGTGCTTGGTGTTTATATGATACAGACATGATCAGTTTAATTGAGGTCTGGAGCTGGCATGTCAATACATACTAGTAGTCTTTTGTTAATTTATGTAGACCAATGTCATTTGTTTTTGTTTTCGTTTCTCCTGTTAGCTAATATAACATTGAACTCGAACTTAGTTTGAACTGAGTTTTACTGTACATATTGCTGCGTGTTGGTTAATGCCACATTGGCTTGGTGTGTGGTTGTAATCTCACAAAACATTAATAATCCCGTCGCATTTTTACGTCTGTCCAGTGTCACTAACCACTAACCTTTACTATATTTAATTTAGTGTTTTTTTGTCAGTCAATTAATTTTTTTAATTGTGTCGTCCATTTCGCTGAGCTAGTTTACAATACTGTTTAGGGATAACCTGAAATCCGCCTCTGGGTAAGATATTTTCTTCTTTAACTTACCTTTAGGGTTTTTACTGCTCTTTGGTGTCTCTTTTACATATTTTCAATTTCGTTGTCTTTCCTAAAATTACTCTCCAATTGATTCTGCTTTTATAATAAATTAATAAATATTGATCCAACGTCAATGAATAAAAAAGCATTCAAAAGACTGCCATCATCCATTATGCATACAAGGCCTGAACAAAGCAGGTTTACAACAAAGAAGATGAAAATTCAACGAAGACTCAAAACAAAATAATGGTAATAGTCAATACAAGCGCTAGCTCTTATATAACTATACATGAATTTCATCAATATTGGAACATGCATGTAATTGCATGCTTCATTCCATACTTATTTTAACCCACTTTTTTACCGGATATACGAATGTTGGATTCATGGTACATATGTACCAAATAATTCCACAAGTCGTCATCGTACTACCTGAAATGCCATCTGCATTAAGTTGTCATAACAAATTGTGAAGGCAACAAGAATTCAAACACTAAAAAATATCTATTTCTAAATAGACATTTGCGGAAACTAGGTCTATACCAAGGATTACACTTTAGACTTACGATTACAGGTGACAAAAACAAGGGATCATCTCAAAATACAAAAAAAAACCCAACAATACAGGTACAAAAAAGCAAATGGTGTCTTCTATATAAAAACAAAGATGCACGCAGCACGTTCAAATTTCATATGTCCGACGCGCTTTTCTGGATTTACCATCAGGACATCACAAAGTCCAATACTTGAGGACAAGGATTCATAAGGACCGAAGGTTAACTTAGTATTTATGATACATTATCAGCAGGCACAATAGACTTTCTCCGCGAAACATAGTACTTTTAATGCAAGGGTTAGTATACAAAAACCAGCAGAGGATGCTCTACAAACTGTTTCATTTGAAATAGAAATGTTGGTTTCTTTTTTGTTATGCACGATTACAACTTTGTATCCACAACTGTTGCTTTGCCCACTTAAATAGATTATGATTTTTTAACCATTATTTCTCGCCTGCTACATTTTTTTTTTATCCCTAACAATCAATTGAATTAATTTGCGTATACACTTTGTCTTGAAATAAACAACGTCGCATTGTGCGAACACTGTCTGTTCCGGGGATTGGAATACCCCTTTTCTTGCTGATCAATGATTTCGAATAGGTCATATGGTCGTACCCCCTTTTATCTTTGATTTGAATGCCCTTTGAAAATGGCTGGATCGACCCCTGAGTCATACCAGTCCCACCTATATTCAAGGATAATTATCGACACTGCTGAAAAAAAACATACTTTAATAATTATTCCCAATATCTCTATTATAATAACTGTATAAAAGAAAAATAAATTTGGAAATCGTTTGTCATTTTTTTTGTGTTGCTGTTGAAAACATATATTG
Source organism: Mytilus trossulus (assembly GCF_036588685.1). NCBI lineage: Eukaryota > Metazoa > Mollusca > Bivalvia > Mytilida > Mytilidae > Mytilus > Mytilus trossulus. The sequence continues at coordinate 58,213,068 of NC_086379.1, read as the reverse complement.
CAATGTTTTAACTATTTGAGTTAACATATTCTTACATTTCAACGGAGTCTGACGCACTGCCAAAATATATTTCCGACATAGAGATAAAATATTAAAAACAACACGTTATTAATTTCTTGCGTCCGAAGCGCTTTTCTGGATTTACCTTCATCAGGAACGCTCAAAGCCAAACATTTGAAATCCGAAGATGTATAAGTACCGAAACCGTTGAAGAGCTGTATGTCAAAAATATACCTAAAATAAATAGCCAAATTCATCTTAAGCCAACTTTGCCTGAGGGAGTTGAAACCTTAGTTTCTTAATAATTTATAAATTTATAAACGGAAAAATTTTAGTAAAGTTTGTTAAATCATGTCAGTACCGAAATACTGACTACTGAGCTGATGATACCCTCGGGGACTGATAGTCCACCAGCAGAGGTATCGACCCAGTGATGTAAAATATTGAAAACAACACGTTATTAATTTCTTGCGTCCGAAACGCTTTTCAGATTTACCTTTATCAGGAACGCTCAAAGCCAAACATTTGAAATCCGAAGATGTATAAGTACCGAAACCGTTGAAGAGCTGTATGTCAAAATTTTTTTTAAGGGTTTTTTTTGGACAGTTGTGATTTTTTCTATTGCGACCAAAACGTAGACAAAAGTGAAAAAAAACGAAAAAAAAACCAATTTTAAAATAATATCGAACGGCAAGTGAATAAATAGCTCAAAAACAACCGTCCACTGTATTTCCACATTCTCTTTAAAACAAAATAAAAGAAAGAAAGTATGTCTGAGCATAAACATGCTACGTGTGAGCCTGTCCCAAGTCAGGAGCCTGTAGTTCAGTGGTTGTCGTTTGTTTATATATAACATATTTGTTTTTCGTTCATTTTTTTTTTATATAAATGAGGCCGATTGTTTCTCGTTTGAATTGTTTTACATTATCATTTCGGGGCTTTTTATAGCTGACTATGACGTATGGGCTTTCCTCATTGTTGAAGGCCGTACGATGACCTATAGTTGTTAATTTCTGTTTCATGTTGGTCTCTGGTGGAGAGTTTTCTTACTGGCAATCATACCACATCTTTTTATATAACATGTTCCATGGTTGATTGCACCTTTTCTTACACAAAATATTGCTGATTTTTTTAAGCAATTGTCCCAATTTAACTACTGCAACGACAATTGCGATATTTTTTGTGCTTCATGTTAAATTCATTTTTAAACTAATGTTAGTTCATCACATTACTACGTTCATTTACAACAATTTCAACCTGGATAACACCGTAAACAATAATAAATGTTAACACATTGCTGCAAAATTATTAGAACAAAATCGTCGTTCAACTACAGAAAAACATCACTATTGTTACATTGTTTTTGATCAACGGTTTATTTGTACACTTTGAGAAAGCCATAGATTTAAATACTACCTGTAGGTGTAATTTTAAGCCTAATCGTAGGTGTATGACAGTTTCCGCAAATGTCTTATAACAGTATGCTGCGAACTCACAAACACACTCTTTAAAAGCTGTTTGAATGCACAGAACAAGATTGTGTAATTAGTAATAAAAAGCATAATCATATGGTAACATTGGTTTAGCTGAACAAAATCATTTCTGCCTCATACAATTTAAAGATAAAAAACACATAAAAGCTAGTAACTGCAGCTTTAATGTTAATTGTTCTTAATGCATCATCTTGTTTAAAGTCATTCTTTGATTTTGATTGAATACAACTAACTACATTTCAAACGCATATTTTAAGTTTTTTCAGTGGGATTTTCTCGGTGCGTTGAAGATCTATTGGTGACGTTGTGCTGTTTTCTGCTCTTTGATTTTGCTGTTGTCTCTTTGTTACTTTCCCAGTTTCCAATATCTGTTCTATGAGTCCATGAAATGATGTAGAATTCAATTGTGGTCTGTCTGTTATAACGATCATGTTTGAATAACTGAAGTGAAAAAAATAATGAAAATGAGACAGTAAATCTTTGAAAGGGAAAAAATATGAATCGCATCCGTATTGCAGACTTGTTTGGAACATACGGTAGTTGACGATATAATTGAGAAATGGAAATCTATGTAAGAGAAATTGACTCATGTTCATATAAAGTTCTACAACTACAGTTGATTGTCAGCAAATGGTTTACTGTATGTTAATATGTTAACCATCTCAGTACCGTTAACCAACTACTAACGTAGGGGTATACCTCTAGCACATAGTAAGCTGAATAGTATTGACCAAGTGACTGCAGCTATAATATGAATTAAATGACCAAACACATCAAACGAGTGGACAACAACTGGCATATTCCTGTCTTGGTACAGTCATTTGCAAATGTAGAAAGTGGTGGATTGAACCTTGTTTTATAGCGCTACACCTCTCACTTTTACAACAGTCTCATCGAAATTCCGTTATATTTTCAGCCATGTGTGAACAAAACAGAATAAATAAGATAGTCAAAATATGGGTACAAAAACCGTGTGCGATGAATTTGGACTTTTTTTCATGGACACGAAAGACTTGTGTCATGTTTGTATATTGTTGTAATCTATATTTAGTATCTACGAATTTTTATATATGTATCTATACTATATATTATGTTGTTAAACATTTGGTTTATAAAGAATAGAACATTAATATATCGTGAAAAAAAGAGAAAAAAAAATGCTCAGCATATCTATAATTCTATCAAATCCAGTTAATGATATGACGTCTGCTGTTAATTGAACGGCATTACTACCAAAGAGCAACAAGTCAAGGTCAACCGTATTTACATTGTCTGATTTTTTTTATACCATTATCACATTTATAAACACATTTTAAAAGATTAGTTTCATAACTATAACTTCAAAATATTTACATACACATTCCCTTGTCGACTCATTCACGATTTTATCTATCTTTGCCATGAAAACGTTTTAAATATAGTGGGACAAAAATAATTTTGTTTTACCACAAGGAATACAAAAAGCTTTACGATACCAATGACAAAGCATCAAACTTCCGATCTACAATTAGCAAAGAGGACAACATTATATCCAAACGATATTACAAACAGACTTTTAGATGGTTTTACCGAATTGTGTTGATACCGCACGTAAACCAAATAAAAATCTAACAAATAATTGTGCGCGCAAATATGTAATAACAACATTGTTTACAGTTTTAAAACGAAGAAAATCATACGGTTCAATATATAATGACATTTACATAATCAATCGAGGCTGCTTTTATTACTTTAACTATCAGCATTTTTGTATGTTTATTAATTTCTATCAAGAAACAACATTTGCAGCTGACATCTTCTGATGTCGTAAAAAATCTGGCTGTACTTCAATTTTAATGCTTTTTGAAATATGTTGCTTTCTGTTCCCTTTGAAGTTGGTTATTTCTAGTGATCAAGGAATCTATTTTTACTAGAATTAACATAAAAGTCAAATACTTTGGTGTAGTTCGTTTTGAAGCAAACGTTTTCAGTGTGTAGGTTGAAGCTGTTACGTCGTCACGAATTATTGAACACTCGTTCCCTTGAATGATAACGTTTGTAAGTTGAACCTGTTACGTCGTCGCGAATTGTTGAACAGTCGTTCCCTTGAATGATAACGTTTTCAGTTTGTATGTTGAAGCTGTTACGTCGTCTCGAATTGTTGAACACTCATTCCCTTGAATGATAGCGTTTTCAGTTTGTATGTTGAAGCTGTTACGTCATCACGAATTGTTGAACACTCGTTCCATTGAATGATTACGTCACGAATTGTTGCACACTCGTTCCCTTGCATGATAACGTTTTCAGTTTGTATGTTGAAGCTGTTACGTCATCACGAATTGTTGAACACTCGTTCCCTTGCATGATAACGTTTTCAGTTTGTATGTTGAAGCTGTTACGTGGTCACAAATTGTTGAACACTCATTCCCTTGAATGATAACGTCACGAATTGTTGAACCCTCGTTCCCTTCAATGATTACGTCATCACGAATTGTTGAACACTCGTTCCATTGAATGATTACGTCACGAATTGTTGAACACTCGTTCCCTTGCATGATAACGTTTTCAGTTTGTATGTTGAAGCTGTTACGTGGTCACAAATTGTTGAACACTCGTTCCCTTGAATGATAACGTCACGAATTGTTGAACCCTTGTTCCCTTGAATGATTACATCATCACGAATTGTTGAACACTCGTTCCCTTGAATGGTAGCGTTTGATTTTGTCAGTTTTTATGACATTTTTATCACGATTTTGAAACTTGCTTTGGTTGACCCGAAATTTGCCCCTTTTAACTATTGATGACATACAACAATCAGCTTGCCATTGTAGAGTCATATATTTTGTATTATCGCTATTTTGTGCATTTTTCCTTTGATATTTTTTTGTGATGATTTTCATATCATGCTTCTCGCTTGAGATGGAAAAATTATCACTAGAAACTAAGGAGGCCACGTGGCGTTGCTAACGAAATTGACATGAAATTGACAACGTCGTCATAGGTAAAATAGCGATAAACAGATTATCATTGGTCATCTGAACTCGCTTGCTTTTCTCACTTTCGCTGCACCAGCTCAAGCGAGAAAATCAATCTCGTTGAGATGATCAACGATAATCTATAACTATAACGAGAACCTTTGTGATTTCCTGTAATAGCGGAAAAATATCAATAAAGTGTATCAAAACTGCTTCATTTCACCGAATATTTAGTGTTACTTTGTTCTCTGTGATTCACAAATTTTTCTAATATCGGTTGAAATCAAAGCTATTGTACAAAATGTACTTGTTAAACTTAACGCATTTACGAAAATAAATTATTTGCTTCTGTTTACTTTGGTCTTTTATGTTTTAACAACAGGCAGGAATTCGTATACCTGAAATTTTTGTATTGAAATTTCGATCATAGTTGTTTATTCTGAAAAGATTTTATGCTTAACAGAACGCTTTTGTTGAACTTTGCGTTTACCTGCATATGTGATAGACACTGAACAATTTGTAAATCTTTTTAGAGACACATTAAGTGCCGAAATATCATAGTAAAATGTTCTTCTTGCAATGAAAAGAATGTTTTACTCAGATGTTTTGTTTCTAAATGAAGCAGTAACGTCAAGTTATATGTACTTGTAATTACTTTTGGCTATCGTCCTTCACAACTAACCCAAAACGTACGATATAGGTACAATGCTGCATCTTAATTGACCGGAATTGTTATAAGGTAAACACGGTCAATGCAAAGATAAACAAGAAAACTTCATTAATCACCATGATAAAGATATTTTAACTTAATTTATAACGTATCGAGGGAATGTGATTGTATCTTTTATAAATGTTCTCCTATCAATACCGAAGCACAGAAGTACTTTAAAGAAGACCTAATGCCGTTTATCAATCTGCATTTAGGTCAAACATGTGAACAATCTTTAAGAATTAAAAGATTTCGTTTATTGTCTAAAAGATGGATCTATCCTTGTCATCTTTCGTCAGATAGGAATAATATATTTGAGTCTTTAATCTGGAATAACCTTCATCATTTTTTTTTATATTCAGCATCATATACGCTATATGCATCCAAATGCATATACATGCACTATTTTGGAAGATCAAAACCTAAAATGGACTTAAATTTCGGTGTCATTTGGTCTCTTGTGGATAGTTGTCGTATTGGCAGTCATATCACATTTTCTTTGTTTTATATCACAGAAAAACGAATTTGTATAAATAAGTTATGCATGTGCGAGCTGTAGTATTTTCACTAAAGTATCTATCAGCCTAACAATTGTCATGAAATATTTCATTAAAATAAAAAATAAACGGGTTCAAAATGTTTTGCCTAAACTTTTCATTGCACATGTGATACAGGTGTTTTACTTATAAAGCTTTACCAGATTAGATTGGGAAAACTTCTATAAATCTGAAAAATGTGGTTTCGCGATACAAACTATAGCTACTGTAACAATTTGTGCAGAACATTTATTGACTGTGATAAGGAGAATGTATCAAACACTTTTGTGTTGTTTCTTATTTATAATTGTTGATGTTAATGTCCTTTGGTTTTGTGAGTCTTTGTTTACTGCTTGGTTTTGATTGTTATTGTCTTTCGGTCAAGTAAAAGGAACTGCTTATCCTTCTGAAAGGTTCTAGTTCACTTCAGACATGTTTGGAGGGGTTCGTGTGTTCGACCTTTGTAGTGTTTTTATGGAACGACAATTTCATGTTAATTATTAAGCCATAATGTTAAAAGTAATTAAATACGCCTAGGTAGTGCGAGATCAAAGGATGAAATACAACTACACAGCTCCTATGTCAAATCAACATCGAGGTAAAGATCTACAGAGTTACATTAACTAAACATTTCAAGGTCGAACTTTTATATTTTTGTTTTATTTTACCATGAACTCTAGTTTGCATATTTACGAGTGCAACACTTGCTGAAACATTTGTTTTAAAATAAACCGGAAAGAAAACTAACTACTTTAATTATTTATCTTCATTTTATAACATTCAAAGGAATATTCTGCCAATTTTTAAATGAACTCAATCAAAGCTGATCTATAAAGTTGCTGTGAAACTACATAAGCTAGGGGCGGTTTGAAGCAGGGTGGTTAGTTATCTAAGAAAGCTATTGAGACTGATATCTTTTTGAATTTTGATTTTCGTGTATAAACATATATACATACATTTTTCTAAAATACTATGCGCTGAAAAAATCACAAATGGAATGTTTAACAAATTAACTGATAATCAAAACAATAAATTACAACCAAAAGCAGATAAAAGAAAACATAAACATAAACAAAACAAAAATCAGTCGCAATCAAATCTTTTAAATAGCAAAAGATAAATATGATGTGAGTTTTGTTTTATAACGTCAAGTTAGATAAGAATTGACTTGAAGACAAATGAATAAATCTTGAACAAAAACAGCAACCAAATTAATTGTTTAAATCATCGCGACATATTATGGATAGAGAAACAAGTTTGATGCTATTTATGTTGTTCGAAAGAAAATACTTTTCAAAGTCAATTATTTCAAACGGAATGCAAATTAAAGAACATGGGTAATGTTATGCTAATTATGTTTGATGTACAAGTTACACTAACTGCTAATTTACATTACAAAAAGCGTAGATAATTGATGAATGGTTGTAAGTTAGGCACAAGTGCAATTATATATATAAAATCCTATATAATACAACGTTTCAAGTAAGATCAGTTTACTAGAAAATCAAACAAAAAATGCTATTTTGTTTGATTCAACTGATGTTTATGTTGAAATTAAATACCAATTAAATGTGCATGATCTTGCATAATAAAAATGTTATAAATGTCGAAATGTAGTTATATAATAACATTGAACTGATTGACAAGGCCAAATGGAGAAAAATCATCCCGACAGGTTTTTATGTAGCTTTTCGTATCCAGTAAGGCTTAAGCGGTATAAATGTTGTTAAAAAATAAGTATGAACTCTTAAATCCTACAAACGTACATTTATTTTCTCTCTTTTCTATATTTTAGTTTATCTGTCTGATGTCCACATTGATCGGAAGTCAAGAAACACATATAATCAATGTTTTCGCTTTATCAAAATGTATTTTGTTTTATAAAACTAGTATCCCATAGGTATTGGCTTGTGATTGCTTGGAGACCAACACTAAAGAGCACAAGATAAGTTCCAAAAAAAATAATGCCTTTCATACTCCTGAATCAGAAGAGATCACTTCGGAAGTTATCCATTGTATATATACTACTAAACTGACGATACATTTGTAGTATAGTAAACTTTCATCGAGAAAAAAAAGATAAACTGTCAAGGAGCCAAAACCTGAACGGTCCTTTAATGTGATATAGACGAAGTAAACCATAATTTCAAGCCATTCTAACATGACTCATTTTTGATCTGTCTATATACCAATCATAATAAAATTAAGAATGGAAATGGGGAATGTGTCAAAGAGACAACAACCCGACCAAATAAAAAAACAACAGCAGAAGGTCACCAACAGGTCTTCAATGTAGCGAGAAATTCCCGCACCCGGAGGCGTCCTTCAGCTGGCCCCTAAACAAATATATACTAGTTCAGTGATAATGAACGCCATACTAATTTCCAAATTGTACACAAGAAACTAAAATTAAATTAATACAAGACTAACAG